>NW_010128876.1:31133-60994 GCF_000699245.1 Pterocles gutturalis | reverse complement strand
CCCAAGCCAAGGGCTAACCCACCACAGAGGACTGTCAGATCTGAAAACTATTTCCAAACTTTCAATGTTGGGGCTGCTTTGCCTTCTGATAAGGGTGTGAAATCAGGTTGCAAGGATGTGTTGCTTAGCCCAGTTGCTTCTTAGGTGCACTTGAACCCTTAGAGACAGTTTCTTTCTCCTTCTGCTGATGTGAAGGCTTCACTTGATGTGGCTTCAGAAGTTCAATGTGTCTTCGAACCTGCGTAGAGATCTGCTGGATGCTGGGAACAAGCACAGCTCCCCAACAGGCACCTGGATTCTGCCTTCACATTGAACTGGTCACAGTAGGAGCAAAGCGAGGGTGATAAATAGGTGGGGGCAGAAAAAAAAGAAGGGAAAATAATTTCTTAAATTGAATAAAATCAGTCAGAGAATAATGCAGCTTGTCTTTCAGAGCGGAGGAAATGTGTGAAGGAAGTAGGAGGTGGTAGTTTCTGTTTATCAGAGAGGGAGCAGAGTTAGGGGCTGTTTTGCCCTTTTGGAGTTGGATTGACTTTGCAGCACAGATTGTCCAAACACAATGATGAGCTTTTACTGGAAGCTATGGGGCAGCTGGCTACGAAAAAGCAATCTTCTGATGTTATTTCATTTTGGCTTTTGTTGTCTTTGATGATATTGAAAATTTCCAGGAGTTCTCACGTTAGGCACCCCTCTAAAAGGCCAAATTGAAAGTCTGAACCTCAAACACCCTGAGGATTGGAAGGATTTGAGCCAGGCTTGATTATGACCTTTACAGCCCTAGTTTACTTCCCAGTCCAGCTGGGGATCTCTGCAGGGTCTCAGAACTCTGTATCTTGATGATCTGTGCCTGGCTGCCTGTCCACCAGACCTGTGAGCTGTTGGCAATGTGTGACAATGACCCTGTTGACTTCAGATGTGAAGGGGAAAGTGATGGGACCGAAGGTGACAAAACAGGAGGGTGGCCGGAGAAGTACTCGGGTAATCTGGTCACTGGTGTTGTCTACAGGGTCAGGTTTATTCTTGCTTATGAGTGGGGACAGTCATGAGGTCATATTCATAGAATCACAGAATGGTTTGGGTTGGAAGAGTCCTTAAAGATCATCGGGTTCCAACTCCCCTGCCATGGACAGGGACACCTCCCACTAGCCCTGGTTGCTCAAAGCCTCATCCAGCTGTGAGCATCCAGCACAGAAGTCTTGCAAGGAAAAAAAAAAAAAAAAGTGTAGGTGCTAGGGATAAGCCTGAATTGTCCTCCTTATGTAGGGCTGGTGAGTCTGACACACTTTTTTGGAAAGCAAGCTCCATGTGTGGAAAAGCCATGCGGGAGGAGACCAATTTCCATGCAAAGGTGAGGTCAGAAGGTGGGAGCAAGGTTCTGACCTGCCCTGGTGAGTACCAGAGCACGGCGTGGCCCAAGGCTTGGTTCTGTGGTGTGTGATATATTGGGATGCAAATGCTTGGCAGAGCAGGGCGCTGGGGTTGTGGCTAAATGCTGTTGTGGGGGTGACTTTTTTAGCTTCTGGCTACCTCTGGAGGAGTGAATTCCTTTTCCTGTAAGAGTGGTCCTGGGCAGTGAATATAAATGAATGTGGAAGTGATGACAGCAAAATTTCCTCTTCTCTAGTACAGTATCTCCCGTAATAGCGCTTGGGAAAGCTGTTCAGAAGAATGTGTGGTAGGCAAGCATGGGGTAAGCCAGGACTCACTTAAATACCTCAAAATTAGAGATGGGTTAAAGATCGGAAGCCTGAGGTTTTATTTGACTTTGAAATTTTTGTTCGCCTTAACCTTTAAAACTGAGAAAGATATATGTGTATAATGAATCATTCTGTTTCTGTCCCGGTATTTGAGCAGATGGGGAAGTTGGGTTTAAGATGGAAGGGAGAAAATGATGATACTCAAACCAGAGGTCAAGCTGCAAGGCGTTACAGGCATGTCTTTCCTCCGTATGAATCCACATATCCTGAATATCCTATTGATGTGATTTCTAAGGCTTGGACACTGGCCTAACTTCACTGTGTGTTTCTAGACCCAGCGTATTTTGGAGTGATGCTGTGATCCATGCCTCTGTTTCCTTGAATCTTGCTAAATTTTTGGCTTTGGAGAATGCAATGGGGTTTCCACCAAAATTCCTCTGAAATCTTATTAGTTTGTTAGACAAGGAAATCCTTCCTGTAGTTTTTTCTTTTTCTTTCTTTCTTTTTTTTTTTTTTTTTTTTTTTTTTTTCCCCTCTTTGTAAAGCTTTCATATGGAGCTCTGTAGTGGGGATTCAGTAGAATTCTGTTCAGGGGAATAATTCTCTGCTCAGTTCTTCAGTTCTTTTTCAGAAAGGATGAGAAGCTTAACTGGGGGAGTTTAGTAAGTGTTCAAACAGGATTGTATACGTGTAAAGTATTATAGCAGGCATCTGGGCAAAGTGTTATACATGCCCATTATTCCTAAGGTTGCAAGCCAGTTTAAAATATTAACCCATATATTTGCATCCTTGTAACTTCCATAAACCTTCATCTAATGGGCTGAAAAATGTCATATTTTCTATTTGCTTCATGGCAATTTTCTTCCTGAAAGGTCCAGCTGTCAGTTGTTCCCTTTTTTTGTTTCCCAATTTATTCAGAAAAAGTAAGAGTGGGGGGAAGAAGAAACACTTTTCCCTTTTAAATTATACTAAGCACATGCTTTTAAACAGGGCAGCAGTCTAACCTGCTGCACTTTGAGCTGATAAATGGATATAAACATAGGGCTTGGTGAAGGCGTCTTGTCTTCTGTTGGTGTGTGAGGGGGGCAAAAAAATAGAGGTCATCGTTTCTGACGCCATGGCAAAAGAAAATTGTCATTGGAGGCATGCTAAAGTCAATGGAGATCTTTTAGTCTGTTGGCTTAGAGAGAGAGGCACTGTCCCTACAAATCCTGATGGATAAATGGCATAAATGACATTCAAGGCCAGGCTGGAGGAGGCTTTGAGCAACATGGGATAGTGGCAAGTGTCCCTGCCCATGGCGGGGGGTTGGAACTTGACAATCTTTAAGGTCCCTTCCAACCCAAACCATTCTATGATTCTATGATTTGCTGTAGATGTTGATTTACATTGGATCCTAGTTCTGTGTCATAGGAGGTATGGAAGCATAGGTCTTGCTCCTCCATCCTTTTATCAGAGTTGAAGGCACATCTGCTCTTAAGACATGCTGCTTTTCAAGTGTGGCTTTTGGGCCAGAACATTTTCTTCAGGCCAGAACATTTTCTTCAGGCTTAGCTCAGTGAACAGACCTCCCAGGGCCCTTGAGGAAAACCTCTGAAAAAAATAGCGTGAGCAACAATTAAAATAACAATAAGCTGCAGCATGGCCCTATTCAAACCTGCCTCCATCTCCAGCTGGGGAGCAGGGGTTGGGATGTCTCAGTTCCAGGGTCTCGTGACCCACTGGAGCCCACAGACCAGACTTGTCTTGGTTGGGACCTGAGTAAAGGACTTGTATTAGGAGACAGAGACCCATATATCATCAGTGGAGAGACACCCACGACTGACTTGACCTTAGATTTCCCCAGATTCTGACCTCATCCCAACCTTTAACAGCTTCCTGAAGTCAGTGGTGATCCAAGAGAATAACAACCCAAAGTCCTGGTCCTGCTTGAATAGGGATTGGAGTCGTGAATCTGGTGTTCCTGATCCTATTTGCCACCTCGGAGGGAGTTGGATATGTACTACACTGCACAAAGAGTACAATGAAGTAGTTGAGCTGGAGAGGCCTTTCCAGCATGCAGGTACTCAGCAGGCTCTTATCTCCCGTCTGAGTCAACTTCTCCCAGCGCTTCTGTAACTGCTTCCTCTCCAGCCTCATTAGAGGCAAAGCCACTCCTTGCCTTTGCCCATAGAAGCTGTCCCTTATCTTGCCTTTATTCCTGGCCTTGGGTCTTCCCACTGGCACGCTTCCGACTAACGCGGATGCCTCTTGATGTCTCTGTCCCATTACTGTGGGCTGATCTTTGCCCTGTGCGCATCCAGCCGTGTCCACTTGTGTCCTGTGGTGCTTTTGCCTCCTGCTTTTTCTTCTGCAATGCATGAGGCTTTAAGGACGTTCCTTGTTTTTCTGACCCAGGCACTCTTGCCTTTCTCAAAGCTGAAGGACTGATACATTCCACAAGGCAAAGCAGTCTCGATACCTTCCTCTAAATACCCTAACTTATTGCTCTTCTTCTTGCACGCCCTTTATATGCCCTGTTTTCACAGAATCACAGAACGGTTTGGGTTGGAAGGGACCTTCAAGACCATTGAGTTCCAACCCCCTGCCATGGGCAGGGACACCTCCCACTAGCCCAGGTTGCTCAAAGCCTCATCCAGCCTGGCCTTGAACCCCTCCAGGGATGGGGCATCCACAGCTTCTCTGGGCAACCTGGGCCACTCCCTCACCACCCTAACAGGAAAACATTTCTTCCTAATATCCAATCTGTATCTACCCTCTTTCATCTTAAAAGTGTTACCCCTCATCCTATCGCTACGGTCCCTGCTGAAGAGTCTCTCCCCACCTTTCCTGTAGTCTTTTCGCACAGCCCCGTCTTGATGCTGGGGATATCTGGTACATTATACAACATGAAGCAAGACATCACTGCATACTCGGCGTGGAAACACACAGGGTAAGCCTGCATGGACAAAATCCAACCTTTCTTATTCCTCGCCTCATTTGAAGCATTCAGAATTGGGTAACGTGGGATGTGGTGTTTGTACGGCCTCTAGACTGGGCATCGGACAGATCCTGGACTGAAGCCTGTATGATCCTTCTTGTGCCATCACTTACGGCTCTGAGGAATGGATGCTGAGCCAAGGCCTGGTGCATTCCCTATCAGATGTGTTGTTTTATTTTATTTATTTCTTTGTTTTTCCAGAAGGGATGGAAAGCTGGCGCATTTTGGCACTTGTGCAAGCGAAAATGAAATAGTGGAGGAGGGGGAAAAAAAAAAAAAAAAGAAAAGGAGGAAGGAGGAGTCCCATGGCAGCAGCAGTAAATAAAAACATACCTCTCGTTAATGATTTATATAGAGAAATCATTTTCCACATGTTTCAGGGTGCAGAGGGAAATGTTTGATCAGAGGGAGAAGGTGAGATTATTGCCCTACCACAACAGTGTTAGAAGGAGGCTACTGTGTCTGATGGCAGCTCTCCAAGAGCAGAGTCGATCTAGGAAAGTTTGGTAACACAGATGATGGAATTGTGCAGGGTTTTGCTTTCTGTGGCTGCTCTCTGTGCCAACAACCTTTCCCTAAGTACCCATAAAACTCCATTTGTAGCCTGGAGTGACTGCCACTACCTCCAGGATGGTGCGCTTGGCAAGAGCTGGCTAGAATGGAGGAAGCATTTGAAGTCCCCTTCTTGTGCATGTTGACACTTTTTCCCAAGAGTTTTATGGCTGTTGTTAATGGAATAAGTTTTATCTTTGTAGTTGTATGCACTGCTGCACGCAGCAGAGTGCGTGGGGTATTCTGCTGGATCATCTCAGGAGTCGCCTTTGATTACACAAAACACTGACAGTGGTGATGCTCGGTCTGGGAGCTCAGCAACCTGGTGTTGACCTTCCATAGGCAAATCTCCTGGCTTGGTTCTTCGTGTTGTAATGAGCTGGAGCGCAGTTGGCATGTCTTTCTGCTTTCTAGTGTCCTGGAGGCCTAATCTTCACAAGGGCGATGGGTAAAAATGACGTGCCAACTCTTGATGTCATTGGGATCAAACACTGTTCCTTGATTCAGAGATGTAAATCCATTGAACCAAGCCCAGCTTTATAGCAGTCCTGCGGCAGCGTTTGTCTCCAAGGCCACAACTGGGGTGAGGTGGGTCCTTTAGAGCCCAGAAGTCAGCATTAGGAGGTGTTTCCACATCTGATGACATTATTCCCCTTGTCCGCCACCCAGATACAGCTTTAGGTTGTGAGTAGATTTATAAAACCTTGGCACAGTTCTCAGGCAGGAGCTTGTAAAAGTCCTTGGGCAACATGATGGGCATCTCTCCTCCTACCACAGATGGATGTTTTGCTACGCTGGCTGTTGCCACAGCTGTACCTTGGGCAGTATTGCTTTTATGGGCCTTGTGATTTATGGCCATGTCAGTTGTTTAATCATTCAGTCGGCCCTCCCTTCAGTGCTGCACCATCGTTAGTTAGTACATAGAAAGGTGACTATCTGATCTAATTATGGAGTCTCAAACTTAATTATGGAGTCAAATATGATTCCATAATCTACTCTTAATGTCTCGATGTTGAGAAGACGGATACACACACGTGTGTAATGTGCCTACTCACCTGCCTTCGTAATTATGGATATGCTTGGGCTCTCATTTGTTTCTGTCTCTTTATCCTGGGGGGGATGCTTGCAGCTTCATCTGTCTGTGAGAGATCTTTAGGTTACCTTGTTTTTTCCCCTCCTGTGTGGCTTTTTCTGGCTGCCTTTGGTGGGCTTGGGTACGCCGAGGCAGAGCCATCAGTCAGTGTTACTTGGTCACGTTGGTGGAGGTGCAGAGGGCTGGTAGCACTTGGATTCAGGGCAATGTGATGGAAACTAGTGAAGATGACATTTCTGCTGGTGTTCCGGTAACTGCTGTTAATCCTTGCTCCTTGTTTTCATGTGGATAGACCACATCTGGGAGAGCTTGCATCCTTTCCCTTCAGAGAAAGTCCTCATGTAACCCATGAAATATCAGAGATAGAGGAGGACAGACTGCAGGAAAAGCAGTGCTGGAGGAAGAGGGACCATATGGGAAAGAACCACTTTTCTTTTTCTAATTCACTGTATTAATGAATCACGTAGTTATTTTTATAGATAATCTGTGGATTACAGGCATTCACATATGGTCATTCCGCTCGCAATTATTCTTACCAGTTGAGAATCTCATACTGTATCTGTTGTGTACCCACATCTATTTTATATGTGTCTATATCCAAGTATATCTTGTAGTTGGGAATTGTAGTAGTGGGGTTGGAACGGCCTCTGGATATCGTCCAGTCCACCACGTTGCTCAGTGCAGGGTCACCTAGGGCAGGATCCTCAGCGTTGTGCCCAGTTGGGATTTGGACATCACCAGGCCATCTCTGCATCTTTTTCAAGAGGTGACGTTCGTTTGTTTTGCTTGAAGTGGAAGTCCTTCTACCTTGTTTCTATCCTGATTGACGCAAGGTGGCTGAAAGGGGAGAGGGTGTTTCCTATGAGATCTATAGTGTGGAAGGAAAATAGCTGTTGCAGTCATTTTTCCAGCTCCGTGCCAAAGCTGGGTTGTTCTTCCAGAGTATCATGGCCACAGGAAGCAACTAAGGCTGTGGTCCAAAGATGCGATAAATCTAGCTCCAGGGCTCCGTGTGGCAGATTAAATACGCTACTGATGCATGATACTGATCCTGTATAAACTCATCGTCCTGGTTCACATTTGTTCAAAAAAAAATTTGCAGTGACTTAATTTTATCCCAGCAGACTTTGTATTGCATCATACTATGTCAGTTGTCTGCACCACACTGGCTTTATGGCTCATAAGTATTACCCAGCCTCTGGAACTACCTTTATGTTGGCATGAAGAAAGGTTTAACCCCCATCCTCTGTGCTCTGGTCCATTTGATGGAAGTGTAATCAAATATTTGTTCCTGATCTGCATCAAACTGATGCTGGTGGTCATTTGGCAGCACACAAACCGTGACCACAACCCCACTTGAAATTCCAAGTTTTTTTTTTTTTTGCAAAGCCATAATGAAGAAAAAGGTTGGGGCTTTTTTTTTTTTTTTTTTGATTCCTAATGTGGGTCAACTGAGTTCATTGCAGCTTGGTGCATGCCAGCCTGTCGGGTTTTTATGTCCCGTGATGGATTCTGAAGTTTCACTGACACTTCTCATAAAAGCAGGTTTCTGACCAAAACCTTCCCTCGGGTGTAGTGTGGGTTGTCCATTGGCCTCTGCCCCAGAGGCAGCTGCGTTTCAGCGGTGGCATACATAATCAGGGAAGCAACCCGGGAGTCTTTGGAGTGAAAGGTGATATCTCATCATTAAATATTGCTGTATAGTCTCCAGTGCTTTGTGGTGAATGGTTTTAAAAAGACGGAGTGGCAAGAAGGCTTCCAGGATTTCTGATATTTTGCAGAGATTAAGGATTTAACTGGATGTCACATGAGAGAATCCGAGAACCAAAGGCAGCATGATCGATGTGAGGTTTGAGAGGATGTGGGCTCCACTTCACGTTCACTATGACACTCTCAGACTCATGCCTCAGTTTCCCCTCGCTTGAACCTGCTCAGTAGAATTTTGTTTCTTTTTCATCTTAAGGCATTTTGGACTCTATGGATAAAACAAAAACATTCTCAGTAGCTGCAGTTATGGCTGGGATTAGAGTACTATGGGATTTGGGCAACATCGCTTAATATTGCTCCAAGATCTCTTGCTGGTGCTCCTGGTGCTTTACTACATCAGAGCAG
Organism: Pterocles gutturalis; assembly: GCF_000699245.1. Taxonomy (NCBI): domain Eukaryota; kingdom Metazoa; phylum Chordata; class Aves; order Pterocliformes; family Pteroclidae; genus Pterocles; species Pterocles gutturalis. The sequence goes on along the minus strand of NW_010128876.1, from coordinate 52,560 downwards.
CAGCACAAATGCTGGGCAAATGAACCTGGATTGCTTGCGTTTGTCTGATCAGCATTTCTTGTTACTAATGTGGTTGCTTCTGTGCATAGGGCAAAAGCCATGCCAAGTGTTTTACCCACTTTCACTTCATCAAGAATCCCAAGTAGGTGGATTTCTCCCCCACCCCCTGCTCTGGGCTCTCACCTGTTTTTGTCCTCGGCAAATTTCCAGTTTAATCACTTTATAGCCCTGACATCTGAATACTTGCAAGCATGAGTAGTTGCCTGAGGCAGGAGAAGGGAGCATATTCAAAACGCGAGGCATCTAGTATGACCCAAAGGGAGGTCTTGTACTTCAGGCCTTTGCCTCCAGAAGTGTGTTTGAGGTGCCCAGAGGAGCTGCTAAGAACCACGGGAGCAGCCCGTAGCAAGGCTGAGCATGCAGGCGTTTGATTATTTCGCAGTACTTATCAGAGTTTTTTTTCTAATTAAGAGCTAATGGCAACTTCTGTGAAATTTGTTGTCATTCACCTGTGAATTATCCTCCTCGAATTTAACTTGACTGCAGGAAGCCTGCTGGTGGTAACGGTTTCCTCGGGAGCTTAATTGGGATGGTAAAACGCCTCTGTAGTTGCTTATTGAACAGGACTTCATAGAATCGTAGTATCACAGAATGGTTTGGGTTGGAAGGGACCTTAAAGACCATCTAGTTCCCACCTCCTACCATGGGCAGGGACACCTCCCACCAGCCCAGGTTGCTCAAAGCCTCATCCAGCCTGGCCTTGAACCCCTCCAGGGATGGGGCATCCACAGCTTCTCTGGGCAACCTGGGCCACTGCCTCACCACCCGCACAGGAAAACATTTCTTCCTAATGTCTAACCTGAGCCTTGGAGGTTTGGAAGGGCAGATTGGGTGAGCACTTAAAAGTCTTGACAGCCTCCATCTCTCTGGTGGTTAAAACAGACCTTGGGCTCTCCTGGAAAATCCTCTTGGTCCTTAGATTTCCAGATCTGCACTGTGCCAGCTAAGGCAGAAGAGCTGCTGGAGGAAAAGTATTCATAGTCATCCCTGCACCGCTTCTGCTCACAAACAGTCTGGAGAGGGGAGATGGGGACCTTTCCAAGCGAAGTTACACATTCAGAAGCCTGAAGTGAGGTTTCCTAATTAGTCCAAGCGCAGGTAGCCTGCCGGAACAAGAAAGACGAGTATAATGTCCCCGCACCCAAGTCATTTAACTATTAACCCTGGAGGAGAGTAAGGAGATACCTAAAACAATGACCCAGTTAATTCTGCGTGGCGTTGGAGTGCAGGGTTATTTGTTGCTACCTGTGGGTCTGGTGATATCATCATCTGCAGGCTCTCAGCAGAACAGGAGGCCAATATTTTTAAGTGAGATTTTAAGGTGGATTTGGCGTGAACTCACCTGACACTGGTGTAATGCAGTGACTTTATTCATATGGTGCTTGTTTCTCCTGACCTGGAGGCACACAGCCAAGCAGGGATGAGTGTTTGGACATCATGACCCAGAGCTTGGGTCCAGGACCCAGAACCAGACCTTGGAGTTGAAACCTGGCTTTTTATTCACCCTCCATACAACATTACCAATGACTCAAAACATGAAGGACCCTTCCCAGCTCAGAGCCATGGGTTTTATTTCAGCTTCCATTCCACAGAGGGTCCCAGGCAAGTTGGTTCATGACGCCAAGGGCTGTGGTCCCTTCCCTGCACCCTTGCTGGTTGTGTACTCATCCTTCTGCCCTGCCTGCTGAGCTAGATACTGTCTGCCAGAAGCTTTCTCTCTTTTTTTTTTTTTTTTTTTTTTTTTTTTTTACCAGCAGTGAGAGAGGTTAAAAGCCTGTGGGTGGAGGCCCGCACAGAGTGCCCATTGTACATGCGTGCATACCAGAGCAGTAACTCTCTGGAATGCTGCACCACCGAGCTTTTACCACCTTGTGTTTGTGTTGCAGCCCTGGAGTGTGTGTACATTGCGTCCCTCTCCAAGGAGATTAACAGTGTGAAATGGCAGATAAATAGGACGGTCTTTTATTTTTTTTTTTTTTTCATTTTTCTTTTTTTATTGGACTGGTTGGAAGAGGAAGGTAACCCTGGCTCCGGTCACCTCCATAGGCACAAAGGAGAGGCGAGGTACAAGGTTGGTCAATTAGGTGGAGCTGCTGCTTGCAACTGGGTGGCTTTAATGTACTAATTGCGTTAGTAATTAGCGACTACCACATGGTAAACACTTGGGTTCAAAACTATGTAAAGGTATTAAACTAACCCGCCCTCCAATGGGTTTGAATGAGGTAAGCGTTATCTTTGTTTCACAGGTGGTGAAATGGAGAGATTTGCTGACCGCAGGGTGAGTCAAGGCAGGCGTGCAGGAGATCTTGGGTCTGTTAGTTCTTCAAGATCACCTTAAATGAGACCTCTGGCAGCAGCTCTGGGAAATGAGTCTCCTCCCTATTGCCAGAAGATGTGCAACTTAAGCATAAGTGTTTTTGTGGTGTACTTTTATCTACTGTGAGCTACTGAAACCACTTCTGAGGCCAGATGGCAGTTCAGGCTCCATGATAGTTCTTCCTTTTTTTTTTTTTTTTCCTGCTTGGGCTATCAGCTTGTGCTATTTATGGGAACTTTATTTGAATTTGTGTCTGCTGGGACCTGCATGGCGGTCACCCAATGATTTCAAGGAGCTCCAGGTTGCTTCAGGCTTTCCATTAGTAGCCATATGTGCCAGGGTCAGACAAGTGACCCGTGGCCATACTCCAGTGGAAATGTGGACATATAGCTAATAAAAGGTGCTTGTTATTACTTCTTTTTGAATTTTAAGCTCGTGCAAGGTATTTTTAAAAAGCAGAAAGAAGCCAGTAGTGCAAGGACATATGGTTTTTCCTGGTGAGCTATGCTTTAGAGTGAATTGGTCTACACTGATAATACTGCTATGGTTTGGTGATAGGTAGCAAGATCATTTTTTTGTTTCTCTTTTACGGTTTATTACTACTAAGAATGACCTGGGAAATCCCTGGCTGTGCTCAGCTCTTGGTTGCATTTGGTGGATGGGTCTATTTATTTTTTTTTTTTTTTTAAGCAAATGTTTGGTATTTGGCTTAGCCTTCCTATGTCATTGGGTTATACATCTTCTGCCTCAGTGGAACATTCACAGCTTCTCCCATTAACTTGGACTGAGACTTTGTAGAGTCCTGAATACAAGGGCTTCCATCTCAAAGGGTTCAATCTGCAACGTTTATAAAGAAAGCCCACATTTGAAGGGATGAGAGCACAAGCTTTGCTTCAGTCAGCCCAAGCCTTTGCCACAGAGCAGCGGTACCCAAAGGCGTGAGGAACTCTGGAAAATGTTGAATTTAGCTTTCCCCCATCATCCTCAATACTGGAGTCTCTGATATGACCTGAAAGAGACCCAGGTGGATCCTCCTGCACTTCCAGCATCCCAGGGAGCATCTTGGGCTGCAGACAAGTGTGCATCTGGCCCGGTGTGCAATGAATAATTCATCCGAAGCAGAGTCCTCCCCCATAGTTGGCAGCCGAGGGTCTCTGTCACCTGGGAAGTGGGGAAATAGGGAGTTGGAAACACTTCTGCCAGGTTAATCGGACAATGCCATGTTTTCTGTGCTCTGATCGCTGGGTTGTTGTTTAACCTTAGGCAAGCGTCTGCCTCTATTTCTTTCCCTCTCAAAAGCCCCTGTGGCAGCGAGGTTTGAAGTAACGAGGAGGGTCACGGCTGTGGAGAGCTAGCTGCCCCCTCATTTATTTCCCAAGTCCAGAGTTGAAGGCGTTTGTGCACCAATTTTGGGATTTTTAAAATATATCTGGTTTTATCGATTTAGCAGTACAGGTGGCTGTTGTTCCTTGCTTTGCCATACCAGATCCAGCCCTCATAAAGGCCGGCCGGCCTTGGTTCCCGTTTTGTTTCCAGGAAGGCCCTTGAGGTGCCACAGGGGAAGGCCCGAGCGTGCCCTGTTTCACTCATCCCCACACTCAGCGTTCGATAACGCATTGCACATGTTAACTTCCTTTTTTTCTTCTTCCTTTCTTTCGACAGTGGCAGTTTTGGTCTCTTCTGATCTCCTCGCAGCCTCTGGGCCATCAGGACGCTGAACTCGGTGGACAGTTTACCATTTGTTCCCCAGGATCGGACCTGCCTTTGCCGTCCTCATCTGCTCCCGCGTTCCCCTTCCCTCTGACAAAACTCCAGGGCCTTGTGGTATTGCTATGGAGCCCAGGGAGACTTTGGGCAGCTCCCGGCAAAGGGGAGGCGAGGCAGACTTTCTGCCAGCCTCTGTCACCTCCGCCAAGCCTCCGCCTGCCTCCGGCTGCGGCGGGGAGACGATGCTGCCTGCGGCGGGCTCGGGGAAAGGGATCCCGGTGAGCGGCGAAAGGCTGGAGCCCGAGGAAGAGGATGAGCTGGGTTCTGGGAGAGACGTGGATTCCACTTCCAATGCGGACAGTGAGAAATGGGTGGCGGGAGATGGTCTGGAGGAGCAGGAGTTTTCCATCAAGGAGGCTAACTTCACGGAGGGGAGTTTAAAACTAAAGATCCAGACCACGAAGAGAGCGAAGAAACCCCCCAAGAACTTGGAGAACTATATTTGCCCTCCCGAGATCAAAATCACCATCAAACAGCCTGGAGAGCAGAAGCTTTCCAGAGCTGGGAAAAACAGCAAAGCAGCTAAAGAGGAGGATAGATCGCACTCTAAAAAGAAGGTAAGTCCTGTTCTTTCCCGTATTTCCCTTTGCTCCTGAAAGCAGAGGGAGAGGGTAGGATTAAACCTGCTCAAACAACTTGTGTCCGAGGTATCATAACCATCTCAAGCTTTGCAGATCCCCACTTGGCCATGGAGGGATCAATACAGAGGGGGTATCATGCCGGGTACGCTGTGGGGATGATCTTGAACTATCCTTCAGATGGACCAGTTTGGAAGGGATCAAAAGTCCAGCTGCGCCACTTCTCTTTTTGTGCGTAATTGAGATTTAAGATTATTCATTAGGTGAGTGATAAATGAAGGAGCCCACTTCTGAATTGCTTTTGGTCTGTGGGCTGATGCTCGAGCCTTTTGGCAGTTAAAGCTTTTGGCTACATTTTTAAAATACAGGTATGTGCGTGACGAACAACTGAATCCATTCCTGTATACTGGGCAAAGGGCTCTGTTATTCTTGATTACAGCATTGTGCTAGCAACACTATAGGTACGCTTCAGAAAATACTTCCATTGTAAGTCTCATTTTCTTCCAGATGTGTATAATTTTCTTGAAATATGCTTCTAGAGGGAAGTTTTTGGTACTTCTAAGTTTGGGTAAAAATTGATTTTTTTTTTTTAATTATTTAGTGAAGGAGAGGGAGGGGGAAAGAAAGAAAATCTTTTCTTTGTAGGAGCTGTTTTCAGGAGCATCCTTTTGTTTTGCTGTTGGCTTGATTTTTTTCGGTAATGTGCCCTGCACTTTTTCTTTAAAACAAAGGTAGTTCAAGTGTTTTAAGCAACACTGTTAGGGCGAGGGACACCTGATGACTATTCACAGTATTTTGGGTGTAGTGGTGTTTTCTGTCCTAGGCGTTAGACAAAAGAGCTTTGGTTGGGTTTAGGCTTCATCACAGTGCAAATATTTCACCTCTGCCTCTTTAGCAACATGCAGGCATCACAATGAGTTCAGACAGGAAGCCAGATTTGATGAAAGACTCATGACTGTATCTCCAAAACCTGGACAAATTCATCTGGGACGTAGGCGTCCACTGATGAGAGCTCAGGGGGGTGACTTGGCTTTCCTGCTCGTGCAGCTTGAATCCCTTGCTCTGCAGAAGGTCCCTACTTCTCCCGTACTTTATATACATGATGGATAGTCAAAGGGCTACTTTAAACCTTGAGGAGGTGAATTTCCAGTGGCTCTCCTTGGAGACAGTCTTCTTGACAGACTGACTTAGACCAAAATTCTGATAACCAAATCACTTTTTTGAAGGATCAGCATTTCCCATTGACTCAAGGCAGAGCCCAGGGAGATTAACATTTCTCACTGTGAGAGTATACTTCTCTTAGAAGCTCAACTTGGGAAAAAAAATCCAAACCAAACCCAAAGCAAGAGGATTTTTTTTCTTAGAATCTTGCTAAATGGCATATTCCATGTGCATGAAAAAAAACAGGAGTTTTTTAGCATAGCAGAGGTTTGGCCTGGTAATACACTGAGAAGAGATTTTCTCCACCTATTAAGAAGGATGGGCTGTCTTCCTAGCACCAAGCAATGTCTTATTTCCACTCCCCTTTCCTCCCCGAATACTTGCAGAGGTCTCAGGGGATCTAGCGGTTGTGTGAGACCGTGTTTGGTGGCAGCAAAGGTGTCACAAGATATCCCACCATGGCTGTGCAGGGAGGACAAAAAGGCTTGCAAACCACTGCCTGCGTGCATGGACAGTGGAGAATACGACCGCTTAGAAGTCAGAGGTTTTGTTTCTATTTATCACCCAGTCAGATGGGTATGGTTCATTCCTTCATGTGTCCATCCAAAAACGTCAAATAAATAAAGCTAACTATAAGGAAACTGTATGCAAAAAAAACCCCAACCCCGACAACAGCAAAAAAAAGCACCTTGTAGTGTGGTTACGCTCAGGGCGAGACTTTAATTGCAGAAAGATAAGGAGTTTGAAAGAAGTGGATTATGGCTGCATCCAGCTTGCACTGGTCCTGCGAGGTCTGAGCTGGCCAGTGCTGCGTTCGCACCCCGTGTGCAGGCTGGAAGCACTTTGGGACAACTTAATCTGGCCGTTAAAACAAACCAAACCAAGCAAACGGGAAAAAAAAAAATCAAAAACAAAACCACCCAGCAGGTGGATGCTCTGAGCAGATGGGGAGAGGGCTGCTGCACTGGCGCATCCATTAGCATAACACCCAACGGCTGCCACGGCAGCTGCTGAGCTGGGGCAGTGGCAGAGAAGTCCTCAGCAGGGATCTGGAAGACCCCAGTGCTGTGATCTCAAGGGGTTTGGTGCCTGGAGACCTGCAGCCTGTGTCACCAGAATGGTAAATAACCTGCATCCCTGCAGCCGAAGGGGGTTTTGCAGATGACTGCTTCTTAGCTCATGGGTTGCAGGATCAGGTCTTGGCTGTGAACATCTCGTATTGAGAGGTGATGAAAGGCACTGCAGGAGAGGGAGGTTGGAAATGGGTGGGAGAAAGATTCCAGTATAGGCAGCACAATTGCTTTCATGGCTGATGCTTATGTCTCATGGTGATTATGGAGATTTTTTGGGGGGAAGATAGTTAGGAAACAGGAAGGTCAAACTGGAATGGAGCTGGAGCTGTCTGGTCTACCTGTGGGTTTCCCTGGGAGAGAGGAGCATGCAGGTACCCTCTGTGTGCGCTTGCAGAAGTGTTGAGAGCTACAGTAGTGGTTAAAAAAAAAAAAAAAAAGAAGTGATTGTCACATTGAAATGATCCTGGCGGTTTTGATAATTCAGCATTAGGCTGTTTGGTTGCCTGTTGCTTCAATCAGCACAAACTCCGGAAAAGCAGCTATTGGCAGCAGCAGCAGGGGAATAACGTGTTTAAACCAGTGGGGCAGATCTTCATCTGGCATCACTCCATTGTCCTCCATGGATTTTTGCCAGGAGAGTTTGGCCCAATGTATACATTGCCCTTGTGCATGGGAGCGGTGGCATTATTTACATTTACCACCTCACTTATGGATGCAGGGCATACACGTGGACCCTGCAGACCTGTATATAAGGATGGAGAGCTGAGCTTAACCTGAGCTGCAAGTGCCATGCTTGTGTCTCTGCTGGGTGGGAACAATTTTTCTGCACCTCATGGGCTAGCATCTGAATTTATCTCTTCCCCCTGAGGAAGAGCAAACTCTATCAGGACTTGAAAAATCACTTAAGTTTGTTGCGTAATCATTTCAGCTGCATCTCCAGTAGTCTCCAGTGCTTTGAAATCACCACTTCAGCATTCTTGCAGGAGTTTCAATACAGACAGCGCAGAGGGCAAGTAATGAAAACATGGAAGCAATTTAAGTAACAGCATGTGGGTACACAAAGGACTGGTAATGCCAGCAATGTAAAAAGGGGCTGTGAACGGGGGATAGAGCATTTATTCAGTGGCCGCTTAGGGAGGAAGAAGATAGGCCTGTTCCTAAGCTTTCCATTGCTCTGCTAATTAGGCAGTAGGGGCTAGTGCCTGATTTCTAAAGCTGTGGCCCAGGGAGCGGGAGTGATTAGAAGGGGGCTGTATGGAGAGCCATGCTGCTCATGTGCTGAGACCTTTTTTTTTTTTTTTTCCTTTGATTCCAGCTGCTACACTATATTAAAAGACGTAAACATACATTAAATACTTTCCTCATGTTACTTTTCTGTGTGAGCAGTTGCCCCGGGGATGTTATGTGATCATGAATGGGAGGGGAGGGAATCCAGGAGAGGATCTTGCTGGGTGTGGTTGTTGATGCCCTGGAGTGGGAAAGGAGGCAGGGGATGAGAGAGCATCAGCTTTGGAAACCTCTCCTCTGCCAGCTTGGAAGCTTGGCTGCAACCCAACAACTTTTGGGGTTGCTTTTAAGTCATGGCCATTCCAATTTTCACATCAGCTTCCCTTTTTTGAAAATAAGAGCAAAGCTAGTTTCCTAACTCCTTTTCCAGGGCTGCTCAGAAGGTGAATCCGTAGCTTGGGCTGTCCATGCAGTAATTGGAAAGCGCACAAATGTTCTGTAAGTGTTTTGCTCTTATTTCAGCCCTTCGGCATCTGTGGATGGAGTGGGCTGAACCTTTGCCACTTTGAAACCCGCAAAATGGCTCCATTTCATTTAGTCTGATTGGAGAGGGAGGGAAGAGAGAGCCAGGAGCCCAAAGGATGTCCTGCTGGCATGCTGGCAAACCCTGCAACTGCTCCTTTCCCACCTGCAGCAGGGTTGCTTGAGTCCAGCATCCTCAGCATCACTAAAGGTGCTTTTTCCTTCAGATAAGGAAACATACTGTCAGCCTGGAAGGGCACTGAAAGCATGGCACCAACTGCAGCCAAGCAATCCATCAGCATTCGCTGCCTGTCATGGAGCATTTAACAAGCACCAGATGAGAAGTATTTCCTTGGTTTTGTTTATTTCTTTTTTTTTTTTTCCCCTCCCTGCATTTGCTGCTCTATTTTCTTGTGTCTGCAAACACTTAATTTGCCACCCCCTTCTTTCTTTAAGCATAGCCTAACAAAGTTTATTTGGAGCTTCCATCATGTGCATAATGTCCTGCTTCAGGGGATGTAATTTTTTTTTTTATAATTATTGTTGCATTGGGGTTTTTTGAGAGCTTGGAATGGGTGAATGCCTTTTATTGCTGAGAGATAAGCAGCAGCAAGTCAAATGGAAGAAAGCTTCCTTGTGTGCAGTCAGAGGAAACTCTATCCTTGGATTTTCTTGCAACATTTTTTTTTTCCTTTGAGTTCCTGTAGGTATTTGCTGTTTCTCTGCAGGAAGCAGGTTCTAGCACTTTTCCCCTCAGAATTCAATTCATCGTCTTCCTTTCCTCTGCCCCTCACACACAACTTTCTCCAGCGGTTAGCTTTTCCTTGAGGAAAGGCTTTTTCCTTGCACCCCTCCTTCTTTCAGAACATCATGAACGCTTCCCCCTCCTCTCCTTCCCCCTTCTTTGCATCACTGACTGCACATTGCACTTTTCGCTCTAGGTTCTCATGTGCATCCGCAGCTCTTGTTGGATTCCCCTTGTGCCGGGCTCCTCTCCCCGGACGTTTGTGTGCACAGTCATCCAATTGCTCATAGTGCATGCTTGTTACTCTTTGCTAAGGGCATCCCCGTGCAATGTCTCCTCTGAGTCAGCTCTTCCTCTTGCCATCCCAAACATGGCTTGGGGAGTTGACGTAAGTCTTGCTTGCTCCCTGTGCTGAGTGTGGCTTCGCTAAGAGGAGAAGGCACTTGGCCCATTTGTGGTGGTACCTGCTTGAAGTGGCAGGTTTTCATTTTTCAGAAGGATGGAGCCTCCATAGGCCCTTCATCTTGAACCTGTTTCTGTGCTCGTTTGGTCCCCACTTTTTCTTTGCAAAGCTCTAAAAGATTCTGGGGCAGGTACCTAAAGCTCACGCCAGCAGTGTAGACCTCAGCCTCTGCCCAGGGTTTGGAATAGTGGTGGAGCCCCAGAAGTGCCAGAACAGTGGAGATGTCTTCTTCTAGTTGGGTTTAAGGTGAAACTGGCTTTTCAGCAGCTGAGAGACCAATTCAGAGCTTCTCTAACAGGCATGAGGCTCCTGGTGTTTCTACGCAATGTATGGGTGAAAAGCTACACAGACTCAGCTCTTTGATATTCACCCCAGGTTTCTTTTTGGCTGGCTTTTCTTTCTACCGCATTGTTGAAGGCACAAATGAAACAGCTGCAGTTTCGTGCCCTCCCACCACATCTAGCTTGGGCTCCCCAAAAAGAAGAGAGCAAGAGTGAATTTCTTTCTAAAAGACTTCGAGCTTAAGGAACCACTTCTGCTATGAGCTGAGGACCAAGCCTAGGTTCATCTTGGTCTTTTAAGGGACCTGAGGTGTCCAGACTGGGAGCTGAGTCCTCTTGGGCCTCTTTGTAGTCACCTGGAGGAAGCTGGTCCCTCATGAACGTAGTTCAGTCTTCCCTGTGAATCACAGAATCACAGAATGGTTTGGGTTGGAAGGGACCTTAAAGACCACCAAGTTCCAACCCCCTGCCATGGGCAGGGACACCTCCCACCAGCCCAGGTTGCTCAAAGCCTCATCCAGCCTGGCCTTGAACCCCTCCAGGGATGGGGCATCCACAGCTTCTCTGGGCAACCTGGGCCACTGCCTCAACACCCTCACAGGAAAAAATTATTTCCAAATATCTCATCTAAATCTCCCCTCTTTCAGTTTAAAACCGTTACCCCTCATCCTGTCCCTCCACCGCCAGATCAAGAGTGCCTCCCCATCTCTCCTGTAGCCCCCTTTCAGCACTGGAAGGCTTCTAGAAGGTCTCAGAGGGCTGGATCCCAGCTCTTACCCTTCCTTCTCCTTCTCCAAAGCCTGCTGGAGCAGTGTCCACCTTGCATCGTTTTGTGGATATCTCGTGACAGGAACAAGGCAGAGTTTCTTTTCCACCTTGGTGCTCTGCCTGAGCCAGCTGATACCCATCCCTCATTGTCTGACTGCTCTTAAAGTATTGTGACTTTTTTTTTTTTTTTGAGTGTAGTCAAGTATTTCTTAAAAAAGTAAACGCCTGGCAGGGAAGGGATGGGCTGGGGAAATCTAAGGAGGCTTTTAGTGTTTAGTGTGGAGTGCCAAGTGAGGAAGATTCGCTGTATTTGATTAGCTGCTGAATGACCAGGTCTTGCGGAGGCTGTCCGTGTCGAGGACAGGTTTTGTTTTGCAGTAGTCCCTCCCACGGATGAGTTTCGATGGCCTTCTGTGACATTTCCTTGTTTGCTTGTGCTGTGCCTCTGCTTTCAAACGCTGACAAAATGTCCCTGGTGCTGGGTTTGGTCTTGAGGAGACGCTGCAGGGAAGCAACTGGGACCAGTGCAGGGAAGCTGGGGGTCCAGCTGGAGGTCCCACAGTCCCCAGTACTGAACCGTGGGAGGGGATGGGTGCTGCTCCCCACAGCCTCGTAAAGGTTAGGCCAAGTCACTGCATGCTGGTTGTTGTTTTGAAAGCCCTGTGGCCTCCAGGCTAACAGAGATGTGCTGGAGAAGCAATGTACAGGCTTGTGCAGCCAGAGCTGCAACAATTTCTGTGCTGGTTGTGTCGTCATTTGCAGTGGTTTTGGGATGCACGGGGGTGTCAGTCCTTCATGCACACTCATGTTCCTCCAGCATCAACTTTTACATGCAGCGCTCCCTCTCCTCTCCTTCCAGGCATGCCTGACCACAGATACCTTCTGATTTACCTCCAGCTTTTTCATCTTCAGTCCCTTTTTCACACACACATGCACACCCAGCTAGCCCCCTCAGCTCAGGTCTAATTCTTCACATGCTTCATTCCCAGATAGGTTCTTGCTGCCCACATTCCCCCATGTAGTCAGTGGGACTGCGTGATGAACTTGTCTTGAGTTCGTCTGAATGGAAAGAGGGGTTTCACCTGGTACCCTAAGCTTGTTTTTTGTTTTTTTGTTTTTTTGGGTTTTTTTGGTTTTGTTTTGTTTGTTGTTTTTTTCTTTTTCCTAAGAGCACTGAAATTTGTGAAAGTTGGTTTCTGAGCACTTTCCTCTTATGTGGCTTTTCTGATGTCTAATGATGAGTGAACTTGCTGGCCAAGCCTTCTTTGGAAGCCCCTCAGGGGTCTCTTTCTTCTGGCCAGCAAGCAATTTGAACAAAGCTTCTTTTGAATATCGTATCTCAAAGATTTCTATTCTTATGTCAAATTTGATGAAAATTCATCAAAATATTCCAAAAACATTGAGGAGAGGATCATGCAGGCTGGCAAGGAGTTTCTGGGTGCATTCACATGCACACAAACATAGTGTGATCACATTAGTCTTCTTTCCTTAGGAAACCAGTCTAAAAATATCCAGAGTAAACATGCATTGTTGGTTGTTTTTTTTTTTTTTTTTTTTTTTAATACTGAGATTTTACAGCTCTTGAACCTTAAAATGGTTCAATTTGATGCGTTACCCTCAAGGACCAGTCCAGTAAGTTGTGTTTCATGAGAATTTTCCGTTTCTTGCCATGATATCTAATGTGAATTAGACCAGTGGCTGTTGGCTCCTTCATTTCAGGACATGAAGTGCTATTTCTACATCATGATTATTTTTGGACTTGAGCTGCAGGCAGTTGCTATCAGGAGAGGGATTCTCAAGCACCAGTAACAGGACACTGCTTCCAAGTAGGAGGGTCAGCCTGGAAAAAAACTCTACTTCGCTAGGGTGGCATCAAGCAAAACACCGTGTTATTACCTTCTCTCTTTTTTTTTTGCTGGAGCTGTGGGTTAGCAGGGAAAGGGACAGGGAAAGGGCTAAAGTGTCGTACTACGGAAATATGATTGTGTATTGTAGATGTGGCTTGGGCTGTAGTCACTGTGGAAGGTAGTGTTGCTGAAGATGAGGATGTGGACATTCAAGATGGATGCTCATCTGCAGCTGTTTGCAGAACTAGGTGTGTCTCTACCAGGCTCTTTTTAAGATGGTGCCTCGTGTTCCTAGTGTACATCAGTGTCTACTGTTGGCAGGTCCTGAATGAAGGCATAAGGGGAGCCTGTCCTCCTGCAAGAAGTTCACAAGTTCTGTAGAAATAAAAGGAGGAGAAATTGAACCATCTTGTCTGTTAGTACAGGACCTCAAATAGAATAATTAAATTAAGGGACTTACTCAAGGAAGATGTTTCAGGCCACGGTAACACTTGGGCTCTTTTTGTTGAGTTATGGTTGCTTAACCATGACACAACAGAGTCTCCCAGGTGGTGGCCTGATCTTCCAGCATTGGGTGCACAGCTCTTTTGGAGGCCGGTCTACTACTTGTAATTGAAACTGGTGAATTTGTTGCAAAATTATTAACTTTCTGCATCTTTACTGCTAGCTTAAGAATCAAATTTATCTCAAACAAAGAGTTAAGGCCTGATGCAGGAAAGAGGGAGGTGGAGTTTTGAGGCTGGCGTGCAGTCGGTCGATCTAGATGGCCTTAATAGCCCCTTCTGGTCTGTAAAGCCTAAAATGTGGTAAGAGTCAAATAAGGAATATTTACTGGAGGACTCGTTATCTTCTCATCGGTTTCTCATGGCTCTCTGTCTCACCTGGGTGGCAAGGTTTGTAGGGAGAGATGGTATCTTTTATTGACATCGGTGTTACAACAATTCTACCACTGTAAACCTGGGTGGTTCATTGAGGAATTTCAGCACTTCGCAGCGTCGGAGCTTCGTGTGAGCCACTCTTCATCCTCATGGCTGAAAGATGAGAATCAGCCTGGAGGGGATTTGTGGGTAACTTTGCCTTGGCCAACGCTCTTGGGAGGAATGTGGTGGCACAAGCAAATGAGCCAGAGGCCACAACCCTGTTCTTCTCACTGATGGCTCTGACCAGGAGAGGGCTGAGTGGTGGATGCTTGGATGTGTCACCACCGATCACACCCTAGCTTCACCATGGGGCAGTGTTACTGGTTCCCACCTGGTGCTTCTGTGAAAAGGCACTTCTGTAACGCGCTTGGCAAGCGTTTCCCAGGAGGATGCGTACCAAATAGTTTCCTCATACCTTCAAGGTAGAGCCTACACTGTAATTTCTAAATGGTCTCTTTTTTTTCAGTGGTCTGCCTGTGTCCCAGTATATGCTTAAATATTGTGCTGACCTGGGTAACTTCACGTAAATTTTACCTGCTGTGTTCCAGGTGGGCAATTTGATGAAATCTCACCCTTAAGATTAGGAAAAATAGACCTGGGGTGGATATTTTTCCACTGGGGAGCAGCAGCACTAACAGGGATTTGATCACCCTTATTTCTGCCTCCCTCCAAAGTCTTTTCAGCGGCAGGGACAGTCCCTGCATCAGTATACTGCCTAATATGTAATTAGCAAGGAGCTTGAAGGCACTTGTTTTGTTTCATCTTCCACTGGGAACTGATGGTACTGGATGCTCCATCCCTGGAGTTTAAGGCCAGGCTGGATGAGGCTTTGAGCAGCCTGGTCTAGTGGGAGGTGTCCCTGCCCATGGCAGGGTGGTTGGATCTTGTTGATCTTTAAGGCCCCTTCCAACCCAAACCATTCTATAATTCTGTGTTTGACAACATGTTTTACTTCCTGTAGCCCATGTATGTGCAGGTTAGATGGGGATAATGAATTTGTCTTGCCTGTTTTCTGATGTTGCGTTGACCAGCGCTCAGCTGAGCCTTCTTCCCAAAGACAGCCTCTCGCTTTCCATGGGATGCTGTTCTTCAATAATTTATGTAATCATTAGGACGAATTCCCTCTAGCCTTTTCTTTCTCTTGTCTTAATTCCATTGCGTTACTTGTAATTATATTCCTGATTTGAAGGCGAGGTGGGAGGGAAAGCCTGTTTCCTTTGGTGACTACAAGCCCAGCCATCACGAGAGGAACTGGGAAGAGCGCGACGGGGAGGGATCCATCTGTCCTTAGGTCATTGACTCTGGGCGTGGGCAGGAGCCGCAGTTAGTCACTCGGGGACAGCAACTGCCAACACACTTCATGGGAGTTTGTGAAACATGGGGTAGTTCTGCGGGAGGGCAGTACATTTTTTGGCCACTCCTTGTGCTTTTGGTTGGCAGTCATGGCGCGTACCTAAGTTGTGCTTCGTCTTTGGAGGCAACTTGGGTGCTTGGGGTGTGGAGCCTGTGGATGTGCTCAGAACATCCTTGAAAAGAGTGGGAATTTGGCTGTCGATGTCATCTAGAGGGAAGAAGAGGTTTTAAAGGCAAGGGATGGACAGCCAGATCCTTCACCTGGAGCATTTGAGTGTGATAGAGGGACTGACAGTGATTTACCCTTGGCTTTCTGCATCTGCAGGAGTTTATTCTTCTGATGGCTTTGGTAAAGTAGGACAGTTGCTAATTACTGTCTAAATAAGCCTTTTACTATTACATTGTGAATCTGTCCGCTTAACTTTACTTCTACCTGCTAACATGTTGGTGTCGGGGATTCTCCTAAGGTGCTGAAAAGGTGGGATGGAAAGACAGAGAAACTGTCATTTTTCGGTCTGTCTGGCCTGACTTAGGCCAATAAAACTTATCACGACCCTGTAGAGTACAGCAGCTGTGTGCTGCAGATAAAAGCTGACTCAGTCCATCTTTGGCCACATGGTTTAATAGATCTCTGTGAAATCCCTGGGTCAGAGGCCAGCCACCATGCCCATCTTTGTTACATCTCGGTGATGTGTATCCTGGCAGGTTTTTTCTTTTTTTGTTCCCTCCCCAGCACGGAAAGAACCATCTGCCGGCTTGGCTTTCAGAAGAATTTTGAAAAATACCAATTTCCCTTTGTTGGGAGAGGAGGCGGGGGGAGACACGGGGCAGAAGGGAGAAGGAGAGTCTGACCTAAAACCAAGCCAGTATTTGCAGGGGTTTTAGAATAGCTCGTATTGTGTTTCCTGCTCCCCAAGGAAGGGTTGTCCTCTTTCTTCTTTTCTCTTTGATTCAATTCCCTGCCACTCTGCGAGCAAGTCAGAAGCTGCAGCTGCTGCTGTCAGCTGGGAAGGGAGTCCCCTTGTTTAAAACCCATGTGTTAATCCCTGGTTAGAAAAAGTCAAAATGCATTATGCTCCCCTTATAGTCCCCTTTGCTTCTGCTAGCCTGCAGTTTAGTCCTTGCCCCTTGTGTGAAAACACAGATAAAAGTTGACCCCAAACAGCCTTGACAAGGAGCACAGGGAGGATAAAAGTCTGTAAATAAATAAACCCAAAGACTGGACAAAGCAACCAACTCTAGTTTTTGAGAGTGGGGAGGGAGTTGGAAAGGATGTCAAGTTGTGTTGTGAGGTCTGGGAAAAGATTAGGGGTTTTTTTTGGGGAGTAAGTGGTGTGGTTTCTGTTGTGGCCACTGAACACAGATGGGTAGAAACGTTTGCTGATATGGGGTCTGTGCTTTGTTCCCATGGCAAAAGCTGGCAGCCCAGTGGGAGAGGAATTTAAACAGCGAGGTAAGGAGAAAGGAGGATTTGGGCTCTGCCAGATGGAGATGGCCATGCAGGTGTCACTGGAGAGGGTCTGATGGGTAAATGGGAGGCCTGGGTGATTCGGAAAGTTTTATCATCAGTTGTGATGCCACACAATTGAAGGGTGAATGCAAAGCGTGGCCTGAGGCTGAAAGAGGAGAGAAGGAAAGATTTTTTGATTTTGACCATGGCTTTTTCTCAAAAATACCGTCCTGTCTTTCCTAGTGGAACGGGAAAGTGAATCACCATGGAGACAGGGAGAAAGGAGTTAGATGATGGATGGGATGAACAGAGAATTGGAGGCAGTGACCTATAACTATCATGTCTGAACACTACCAAGGAGTGTAGGTTTCCAGTGCTTTCCGAAGTGTCCTCCCCAGTTTGCAAGCAGAAAACTGAAACAGACAGAGGTGTCTCACCCAGGGCCACCAGAGAAGGCATCCCACCTTCTGCTGCTCCAACTCCAGCAAGAATTCCTGTGCCCACCCCCATAACTTGGTGCATCCATCAAGTTCTGACCAACTCACAGCTCTCCCCATTGATAGGCTGGAAGAAACAACTGGGGTCCCTGTGGGTCCTCCCTGCCACCCTCTCCCAGATGTGGTGATGGGGACAGACCAGTGGTACCCTCTGAGGATGGCATCCTGTGGCATGGGGAGGGGCTGGCAGGTAGCCCCAAGCTCTCTCATGGGCTCCTTCCTGGCAGATTACACCCATTTTGGGTGATGAGAAGGAGCTGGCAGCCACTGTCTGTCCCCTACCCCGCTCCAGTCCCTTCCCCTCAGTGGCCCCTCTTTAATAAAGAGGCGTAATTGGGAGCCCTCCCTCCATCCCGTCTGGTGTGAGGCCATTTGTGTGCCGGAGGAGGAGGGGCAGATCCGGCACTGGAGGGGGGAGGTTGGCAGTGGGGGAGAGAGGAGGGGAAGACTCTTTGTTTGTTCAAGTAATTTAGGCCTCAGATGTTTTAAGAAAAAAAAAAAACAAAACAAAAAGGGGAAAAAAAAGCTTGATCAGTGCTGTTGAAGGTGTGCTTCTAGCACATAAAAATATCTTAATAGCAGAGGGAACAAAGCACAATAAAGAAATGTGGATTTAAGCATTTTGGGTTTGGTTTCTCAGGTTTGTCAGGAGAGATGTAAATTGTTAAAAAAAAAAAAAAAAACTTAAAAAACCCAACTAAAGTAAAATCTGTTTCTAACCTTCACAGAGATCTCCGCATCCTGGTGCTGTATTTAGTTGCAAAGGACTGAAAGCAGAGCATGGGCTGAAGGCTGCATCGATTGCTGGGTGTTGCTGCTGGCTTTTCGCTTTGTGTTTGCTTTGCTTAGCCAGGCTGAGGTGAAGCATAGGAGAGTTGCCGGTTTTTGCAGCTAATGAATTTCGCTTTCTGCTTTATATGCACTAGCACATTGCCTTTGGAGTGAGATCACAGCTCTCCTATGCCTCCCCATTCCCCATCGTTCCCTTTAGACATCTCTCTTTTTTTTTTTTTTTTTTTTTTTTTTTTAAATGAGAGTGGGAAATTGAAGAAAAAAGTGACAAACATTCTTCTCTTCCTTTAGGTTCAGTAAAAGTCACCTTTAAACCTCATTGAGGGCCCTAAAATAAGTTAAAAGTGTCTGCTCTGCGCTGGACAGGCTTTGCTGTTAAAACCCTTGTGTTTCAACTGTGTGAAAGTTGCAGAAAAATGCATGTGGGATAGGCAGAATTTAATTTTTTTTTTCTTTAAGGTAGAGAATAGGATGATGGTGTGAAAGAATGAATTAGTTATGGCAAATCTTATTAGTGTCCATTGTAAGCAGAGAAGCAGAGACATATGGGAGCACTCGCAAAAATATTCTTTGTTTATTCAGCTTTGTAACCGAAGCAAGTTTTTGTGCATAGTGTCATTTATTTGGCAACTGGAGGGGTGTGGAAGGTGTGTGTGTATATGTAGCAAAAGGGGGGGGGGAAGGGGGAATGCAGTACTGGTATTCCATTAAAACTGATGCTCGATGCTTTGTTTGTCAGGTTTTGGCAAGGCTTTTTGCTTTGAAAGCCATTCAGAGAGGATCGGAGCAGATGGCAGGGAGATCCTGTTTGTGTTATTTTTGGACATTCCCATTGAAAGTCTCAGATTGTTGTCCTTTTTTCCCCCTTCCCCCACTGGTGTATGTTTTTCTTTCTTCCTTCCTTTCCCCTTTACTTCTTGAGAACTTTTTTTTTTTTTTAAAGCATACGTTATTAATAATGCAACTTCACCTAAAAGCGTGTGTTTCTGATGTCCCAAGATGTGGATATTTTTTTTCCCTCTGCCTGGATTTGGAAAAAGTTGCAGGGGTGACTATCTTCTCCTAAAAGGGTATGAGTGACATTGGGAGGATGAGTTGAGTTGGGTTGGGATGGAAAGCCAGACTGCCATGTTGGTGAGTTCAGCTCACAAGCAGTGCATTTCCCCAGTAGATGAGCAGCTGTATTAAGACCAGGCAACAAGTTTAGATTGAAGGTCTCTGATAAAACAACTTGAGTGACTTGCATGACACGCGCTCGTGACCTCCATCCTTTTTAAGCCCTTGTGGTGGAGAGGGATGGCTGTAGATAGGCTGGAAAACTGAACTATGCCCTGGCTCTTCATGGTGGTCTTCCCATGTCACTGGTGAGATTCATTGGTCTTAAGCATCCCAGAAAGCTTTTGTTCTGCCATCGTCTGTGCCCAGATTGTGCTGGGAAGAGAGAACTTCATTGCTTCGCATTCCTGGTATAAGCAGTTTTTTTTCCCAAGTAGTAATTTAGCTTTGTGGAATACCTCTGGAAATGTCTGCAGTACTTTTCATGTGAAAGTCTTCACCAAAACCCTTCACAACCTTTGTGCAGGCAATCCAGCAAAGCTGAGCCCGGTCCAATCAGTTAAAGCACTTGGCTAGCCCAGGTCTATCAGCGAGGATGCGCACACACAAAGACGGGAGGTCTTGGCTGCGGTCGGTAGCCAAAAGTTCAGGTAATTCACCCGCAGCTCATCCAGGTGATTAAATCTCTTAAACTAAGCTGGAAATCTCGAGGAAACAAGCTTTCTCATGCTCGTTTTGTCAGTGGTTATTCCCAGTTAGAAACAGATATTTTAATTCCTCAAATCTTTACATTAGCGGATATTAGAGGTGCTTTTGCACAGGAAAACGGGTCCGCAGGGACATTAAGCTTTGGCCGAGAAAAGTGAGCAAATGAACTTTACAGGCTTTAGTTTAGCTACTCTAGCCCTTTAAGACAGTTCAGGGCTGGTTTTGTTTGAGTTCAAGGTGATGATTCATGTTGGTTTTTAGATCGCTTGAACCTGTATACCCATATCCTCAATTATCTTCTTTAACTGGTGCGCTGAGGGAACCCACTTCAGAAACCGTCATTTCATTCTTAATTGCATGAAAGCTCAGAAGTCTTTTGATCGTGTTGTAGCACCTGAGTTTCAATGCTGTAGCTGCAAGAGAGATGTGCTCAGACGGTAGCGGGAGACCTGGGACGTGTGAAGTGGTGTCACTTGAAGTGCATGGCTAGAATAAGCTACAGAGGGGAAAAAAAGCCAAAAACCCAAACCTCACCTTCCTCTTGTTAGACGATGAACATCCTCTTGGCAGGATCTTTGCTCTGCACTGCTGACTTTTTACGCCTGCCTTATTAAAGTTTGGCAGCTCCTTCTTGTTACCTACTGGACAGACCTTCTGCTCAGAGGACCTTCCCCTGCTCCTGGTGTGGCATGGCTGCTCTGCCCGCTGAGGATTTCCCTTCCAGAGCTTCCAGGGAAAAGGGTTTTCCCTCATCTGGCAAGTTGAGAAGCGGAGCCAAGCATAGACAAAAGGCAAACTCGACCTACTATTTATGTAGTTACTTAAACATGATTTAACCGAAATAATGCATGCTGTGACTTGGCTGGGGGAAGGGGAGGAGAGGGGCTTGTTTCTAATGAGCTGGGAGACAGCACAATTAATTACATATGAAGGACAGATAACAGACAGCAAACTGTCTACAGTAGAGAGAAACCAAATACCGATGTGAACAATTAAAAGCGTCCACGTGACGGAAGGGTCAGCAATTTCTCATCCAGCGGGTGGCTGGGCACGGCCCCAGGAGAGCTGCGATGGATGCTGGGCTGAGTGGCTGGTCGGAGGTGGGGGGAGGCTGGGTGGGCATGGGCTTTTGGGGTCTTCCCGCCATCAAAGTCGAGCAGGAGGTTGTGAGGCTGACAGGTTGCGCTCTGGGCATTATTTTCATCACATGTGTTTTTGACAGCAGAACCGTTAGCTATTAATCTTGGTGACACGCAGAACAGGGAGGAGAGCGGCCGAGGTGGGAGAAGAAGAGCAAAAACTTGCCTCAGGATGCCATCAGCTGCACGGACGAGAGCTGAGATGGTGAAGGCCTTCCTTCCCTCTTTTTAAAAATTTTTTATGTGTTAATTTTCCTCATAGTCTTCCAGATGTGGAAGCACAAAATCCCAGCTGCTGGTATGTTGAATTATTTGAGGAGTGTGGTCAGATTTGTATCCTTTCTGCTCCCCCCAAAAAACAGGAATAGAAAAGTCTGGGATAAGTTATCCCCCCTACCCCTTTCATTCTCTCCTCCCTGCCAGCCCAGCCCTCAGTCAACCCTTGGCTGTAAAGATTTGAAGGTAAAGGCCGGTGGATTAGCCTAGGGAAGGGCCAAAGGTTAAATGAGCAGGGCTAGCAGCATGCAAAGGGCTACGATTGAAATATTTGCTGAATGCTGACAGGCAACAGAATAGAGGCAGACAAGTGGCAAATTCCTGTTTTCTCCTCTAATTGAGAAAATATTTGGAGTGGTATTCAGGCAGGCTGCAAATCGCGACTGGGAAAGTCAGGCAGCCAGGGAGGGGAAGGAGGGGAGGACTT
>NW_010128876.1:29703-31115 GCF_000699245.1 Pterocles gutturalis | reverse complement strand
CCTGTTTCCAAAAACTTTGCACTTACGCTTGTGGAAATCCCTGGAGCCCGGTGCTTACATTTTTCTTGGTCTTTTTTTCCCATGCAAATGCAGCATCAGAAGTATTCCCCCTCTGAACTCAAAATGTCTACCAAGCAGAATTTGACCTGCTCCTGTGTTTTTTGTGGCCACAGAAGTCTTGCAAGTCTAGCTTCTTGCATGGAGGAGATATCGTGACAAATTGAGGTGTCGTGAGGATCCAGCTATCATCTGCTGGTCAGAAGGTGAACAAGCTGTTTCAGTGCATGATGTGGAATGAGATCTAATGCTGCGTCGACAAAACATGACAACTGCTCAACCCTTGAATATGTCCACTTGCAGTGTGGATAATACTCAGCGTCTTTTCAAGCCCGACTGATGTGTGATGCCCACGTGTCTTGGCAGGGCTGTTACAATAATTGTGAAAGCAAAGGGAGATAAATTGGGATGAGGGAGAACAGGACAAGGGGTAGCAGTTTTAAGCTGAAAGAGGGCAGATTTAGATAAGATAATAATAAGAAATCTTTCATTATGAGGGAAACTGGAACAGGTTGCCCAGGGAAGCTGTGGATGCCCCATCCCTGGAGGTGTTCAAGGCCAGGCTGGATGGGGCTGTGAGCAACCTGGGCTAGTGGAAGGTGTCCCCTTCGTGGCAGGGGGGTTGGAATTCAATGATCTTTAAGGCCCCTTCCAAATCAAACCATTTTTTGATTCTATGAAATTGTGTTTGTCTGGTGCATCACAGATCAGCTCCACTGAGTTCTGCCTTGACCTGACCCCCTGGCGTCCCTTGCTTGCTCTTGGATGTGGGTGGGAGGCTCCGGTGGCACCTGGGAGAAGGAAGTGATGTGACCAAAAGCAGTTAGCTGGCCTTTCACACCCTGACAGCTTCCTCCAAGGGGTGATTCAACCCTGCACATCCCCTCTGCCCTAAGCCTTCTGCCTCCCTCTTCCCCAAATTCTCCCTCTAAAGCTGATAATGTACTGAGAAGGTTTCAATTAATGTAATTTCCTTCCTACTTAGAAGTCTGCGGTTAGTTAAGGAGGTTTTAGAGAGGTGTAAAAAGAAGCAGTTCCTTGAGCCAAAGAGGAGCATGAGGGTCAGCGGAGTTTACATTTGCTTCTATATGCTCGTGTCATAAAACTCGGAGACTGACTTATAAAAAGTTTTTTGGAGAATGCCATAGCTGTAGCAGAGGAAAGTTTTGGCAGGCGTATACCCTCTTCGTGGCCAGCAAATTGTGTTGTGTTTGAGCCCTCAAAGGCTTATGTGCTCCTTAAAGATACCCAAGAGGTATTTGAGAGCTTTTTGTTATAGTCAATATGGGCTCAGTTAAAGCTTCAGCATTCATCAGCAGGTCCAAAACTTTTTTTGTTAGAAAGCAAAGGGAAAG
>NW_010128876.1:23072-29689 GCF_000699245.1 Pterocles gutturalis | reverse complement strand
CTTGCTTTGTGGATTGATTTCAAGTGGGGCGCACTGAAGTCTGCCAGGGTTCTCTTCTGCTGGCCTTGGAAAGCGGGTGACCAGGTTGGGGCAATACTCCTGGGCAAGGGACGACTCTTCTCCAGCTTGATGACCACGCAGTGGCTGGTGTGTTGATTTCTTGGTGCTGCAGATTTGTGCCTTGATTTGGGAGTGCTTTATTAGGAGCTGTGATGGGAGTAGGCAGCGTGTTCACCACCTTATGGTAGGGAAACTGAGGCACCAACATACCTCCCTCTTCATAATGCTCTGTATCAGCAAGAGCTGAAAGTGAAGCCCCAGCTTATTCCGTCACCAAGCCATCCTCCTGCCTTTAAATCACAGCTCTGTCTTGACCTTCTCGTACCCCCCTCGGTCACTGCCTGGGTTTGCACAAGTGAGAACAAAGTGGCACTTGTTTGCCTCGTCCAAAGAGCTCACTCAAGCAGGCGATTGTCTTGCCTCCTTTTTCAGTGCCTAAACAAAGTGTTGAAAGTGTTGTCCTGGGATGTAAAACATCCCGTGTATTCCCCTGCGACTGGATTTTTTTTTTTTGCTTTCTGAGTGTAAGTGACATTGAAAGGAAAAAAAGCTCAAAATTGCAGGATCCAGGGAATAATTCCCAGGTGATGAAATGTGGAGGAAGATCTGAGCACTTGTCTCTGTGCTCCTCATAGGGAGCAAGGGAGCATTAACGGCTCTAGCTGCAGTTGCTAAAGAGCTAGCTGATCCTTCATTTGCAACCCTGCCAGAAAAAACGGAGCAAGAGGATGAGAAGTCAATCAAAATCAGCTAAAAACCCCTCATTGTTTATTTGGCTTGGGGATGTCGAGAGGACAGCGGATCAGAGACCAACACAAAACCCTGTCTTGCAGCAGAGTCTGTGGTTGTCAGCCGTGAACCACTGTTCACCTTCAAAAGGGAAGTTTCCCTTCTGTGATCAACAGGGGAGGTTTGGTTTTATTTAGTTGTGAATATTTTCAGCACATGTTGCTGCATCACATTTGCATGAAGGTTTGGGGCTTAAACTCCAAAGGGGTTTAGACCTCAAAATCCAGGGGCATCCAGTATGCAAGACAGTGAATTGGAAATATGGATTTTATGCTGAAAATGAAAGTATCAAGTCATTAAACTTCCTCTGTTTTGATCTCGCTTTCTGCAAATAAGGGATATGACAGCACATGCCATCCTCTGTAATAAAGGAGTTAGTTCCTAAGGTCTACAAAGCATTTTGAACCCTGAAGTGATATCTAAGCATCATTTCATTTTATTTAGCCTGCTCTGGTTCTAGTCAAAACAAGAGAAATACAAAAAGTTCTTGAGTCAGCGATGCTTTTGGTTTTTGTTTGAATTTGAAGCCCCAAAAATGAGGGGGGAGGGGAGGAGAGTGAGACAGGAAATACAAACTGAAACTAAAAAGGAGGCTTGAAGAAACCCAAGAGGAATGGAAACTCTGAGCTTTGCTGGGGTGTCTTCAGCTGTAAAGATCTGAAGGTTGAGCTCACCCCAGATTGGGAAATTGTGCTTTTTCACGTAACAAAAAGAGAAGAGCTTCCCTCAGGGGACTGATGGGTCTAGTAATCTCAAAAGTTCTAGTTTCTAAAATTATACCCATAATATCACCCTCTTCTAGTAGAGTTTTTTTTTTAATGGGGAGAGCCAGACCGCTTTTGATGTCAGTTTTCAGGGGAAACTGAGGCTCACAGCTGTAACCTGACTTGCCACAGGTTATTCATACATGACATTGCTGTTCCAAAAAGCTTAAATTTCACAATTTCCAAGCTAGTGTTTTATCCTCCAGGCCATAATGTTTCTCCAGGGTTGTCTACTCGGTTGCTCAGGATTTTATGTTGAGAAGACCCAGCTTCTGACCATAAGTTTAGAAATTTGCCCCATTCGCAAAGCGAATTTATTTATTTTTTTTCCTCCCTGCGTGTGGTTTCTGGTTCTCAGCTGCTGGTTTCTCTGGAAGAGCTTAAAGGAGCTCATGACACAAAGTTTCAGTGAAGAAGTGACTGAAAACAAGTCTGGGTAAATGACTTGTTTGGGTGTTTGTAATCTGACTCAGCAGCCCAGACCTTGATTTTTATCTTCTCAAATGAGTGGGTGGGATGGATGGGTGGTAAGGGTTCAAAGCAATAGAGTTCTTAGCATCTGGGGCCAAAAGGAGGGATGGTATTTTACAGGAAGGGCTGTCAACATAATTATATTACTAATTCAGTTGCTGACCATGTTGCTGACCATATTTTGTGACTGGAATAGTGGCTTAGTTCATTCCCATTTCCTACAGGACACTTTCTTGTTTGGAATATTTTAGGAATTATAGATAAGCTTTGTCCTTCCCCGATTGACTTTACTTGTTACATCTCAGGCACATATGATGAGTGAGCATAGGCGAAAGTGGACATCAAATGTTAAAAACATGATGAAGTAACAGGGGTGGGAATTGAAGAAAAGGAAAAGTTTGGTAAAGTTTGATAAGTTTGGTTGGAAGGATCTCCCTCAGACTTTGAACGTAAGGAAGGTTGTCCTTGCCTTCCCCAAAAATGTAATTTCTTTTGTCAAAGAAAGCAGAAATTATTTTGTCAAAGAGTGCACAGAAATTGGAGAGTATTTCAGGCTTTGGACATCCACAGAAAAATCTACATTGCCTTCAGGGAGTTTACATGAAAATAAACATGCTTTTTCTGACCACATTTGGCTAGATAGGAGAGATCATTGTGTGTTTTGTTTTTTTTTTTTTTTTTTTTAATCTGACACCATTATTAAACCTAGTCCAAACTGAAGATTTGTAAGCGTTCAAGCCACTGTGCTGCCCTGGCCTCGCTGCTCCTCCTGGGCTATGCTGGGAATTAAGGGGCTTTTGGTTGTGATTTGCCTCCTTCACCACTAATTAGGCTACCTGGCTGGCCGGTGGCTATCGTCTCATGCTCTCCGCTTGACTTGCCTATTTCTGCTCCGATTCTTGTAATTTTAGGTCCACCTCTTGCAGCAGTATAAAACAAAACAGAAACCTCAGGGCTTCCCTTTCTCTTGCTACCAGCACAGAGGCTTAGGTCTAGTCTTACATTGTGGATTTGCATCCCACTGTGTCTCAAAGCCTTGGGTTTTATTTTTAATTTCCAAAGTGGCTGCTGAGACAGGTGATATGGGGAGTTGGGGAAGGACAATGACCTTAAAACACCCCCGAGGGCGTAAAATGAGAACCACCAGCTAAGACAAGCATTGTGGCCTTGCACCAGCACCCATCCGCTTCATGTCTGGGAGATGTAGGACTCTCAGGGTGGAAGGACTCTGGTTTTCAGGCTGCTCTCACATCTTTCATGTTTCATACTAGCAACATGGTTGGGTTTCCTTGGTCAGAGAGTGACAACATCCCTCAGCAGTAGTCCCTGAGGGTGTTCACCCTCTTGCGGTGTGGTTAGGAATGCACTGGGGAAGTTCCTCTTTAAAGGTGATGAAAGTCCTCTGATTTTTGTGAGGCCAAGATGGGCAGACACAATCCCTTGAGTTTCACTAGCAGTAGTCTTGTAATAATTCCTGATGGAGGTTGAATGGTCCACATCTTGATAGATTCAGTGTGACTGGGTTAGTCCAATGTCTGGATGGGAGAGCTTTTGAAGGCCTTATGTTGTGTTGGAATAAATGAGAGACACAGTTGAACACCTCAGGTATGCTAGATTAGACATGACCCTAAAACTGGCTTGAAAAACTTCTCTCAGGCTCATTAGAGAAGTCCTACAATGAAAAAAAATCTTGCCCTTAAACAAGAGAACAGGGAAAGAATAACAAAGAGTTAAAGGAACTTTCCAGACACAAAAGGGAAAAGCAAAGCTAGGGCCCCAGAATTTCTCAGCATCCCACTAATACTGTAGTCATAAGAGGACAACAGGAGCAAAGTATTTTGGAACCTCGGTACAGAGAGTGGAAATGTGAAAAGATGTGTTTCTGGAGTGGCTTGGTGCTTAAAAGCTCTGGTCAGAAATGTAAAATGTGGGATCTGCTGCTCCTTGACCTGGGGCAGATGCTATCCTGAGAGTGGGCATTTGGGGAATCTCCTGGGTCTTTCACTGCGAGCTACAAAATGGGGAGCATCCTCCTTCTCTTCACAGGATTAATTGGTTGGTTTTGTGGGAAGCTGAGGCCCCAGGGGGGTGCACAGTGTTCCGGACTCACCTTGGATGCCATTACCTCAGTGTTGGTTGCTCCCAGCTCCCACATCTCAAAACAAACCACAAAAAGCCCAACACCTCGCACACCTCTTCCCAGTTTTCCATACTGCACCCCCTTCCCGTTGACTTTATTGCATTTCATTGTTATCCCTAACTGGGGAATTCTGATATAATGGTGTGCTTGACACTGTTCCCATTTCCTTCTGTCTTATTTCCCTAGAATAATGTAAGATGATCTTTGGCAAATCCCCTTTTGTTTAAAAGAAAATCTGAATGGAGGAATCAGATTGATTGCTGACTCCGCCTGCTTTTCTGTTCACTGGAACGTCTTCCCATTGTAGTAACATCAAATAGAAAGACTGAGGAACTTGACCCGGCAGGTACCAACTCTTGGGAATACAAATGTTCAGCTGGAGGAAATATCTCTGTTGCAGTGGCACTGTGGAAGCAATTAGGTAGAGGATAATGGATGGGCTGCAGTAAGGTAGGAAGGAAGGGCTCCGCGGAGGTGCTTTGTGGTGAGATCATAAACCACAAGAACGGAGCATGGATAGGCTGGTGATGTCAGCCAAAACCTGTGGTGGAATTCATCTCCTCGCAGAGGACTTCTCTCTGGCTGGTGTTGTTGTTGCAGCTTTTAATGCTTCCCAGAGTTGGAGGCCCCGCTGTGGAGTGGATACATCAGTGTTAAGAGTCGGAAACACTGCCATGTTTTGGTTTTAGGCAAACTTCTGGTTTCTGTTTTGACTGTCACAAAGCATTTTGTGTTCACAAAGCATTTCTGCCTTTCTGAAGGCTGCAGGCGGGCTGCTTGGATGGGGAAAGGGTCGTTCTCTATTAGTAAGGACCACAAGCCCA
The DNA here is from genome assembly GCF_000699245.1 of Pterocles gutturalis. Lineage (NCBI taxonomy): Eukaryota > Metazoa > Chordata > Aves > Pterocliformes > Pteroclidae > Pterocles > Pterocles gutturalis. Next base: position 24,641 of record NW_010128876.1, on the reverse strand, counting down.
ACTTCTGGAAAAATCAACTGAGCCTTTGGTTACCTATGTTCCTGTGCGGATGCAGTTGTAGAAAAATAAGGAGCCTAAGGCAGACAATGCTATTTTTGCTTAATGGTTGCAAACAGAAAAATGAGCATGCATGAAAACATCCAACCTGCTCATTTTTGCTCTGTTGTAGAATCAGGCTGCAATAAGCATGAATCAGAAGGTGCTGTCTTCATAGAATCATGGAATGATTTGGGTTGGAAGGGACCTCCAAGATCATCTAGTTCCAACCCCCCTGCCATGGGCAGGGACACCTCCCACTAGCCCAGGTTGCTCAAAGCCTCATCCAGCCTGGCCTTGAACCCCTCCAGGGATGGGGCACCCACAGCTTCTCTGGGCAACCTGTGTCTAACCTCCCTCCCAGTGAAAATTTTTTTCCTAATGTCTAATGTAAATCTTCCCTCTTTCAGCTTAAAACCATTACCCCTTGTCCGGTCACTGCCCTCCCTGATCAAGAGTGCCTTGGAGGATCATCTCTTCCTCTCCTCAGCGTGAAGGGCTCAGGTGTAGGCCCACAGCTAATGGAGGGGCTCTTTCCCGAATGGTCTGTGCAGTCACACCTTTTCTTCTGGGGAGCATCTGGGGCTTCTGTGTGCCCACACGCAACCCCTGCTGCCTCGGAAAGAGGACGTCTGCTCTTCCTCTCCAGCCTCCTCTCCCTCCAGGGGCTTCCCCAACATGATCTCATGGAGCTCTAGTGGTAATTATTCTCATCTCGTGGCTCAGCAGTGTCTGCCTTGAGACGAACCAACCGTACAGCTGTTGATACCTATCTCAGTGCCAGGCGTGTGTTTTCACACACACTTCTGTGCTACCTGCCGTTTGCACTCTGCAGGCAAACACAGACTGAGTCCTGCTCCCATTTCTCCAAGGTAAATACCTGTAAAACTAGGTAAAAGGACTGGAACGCAATTAAATTCCTTATCACTGCATCCACCAGCCTTTGCATGTGTATGCAATGTCTCGTTGCAAATTAAAAAATAAAGGAAGAAAAAACAGTAAAAGGTGTTGAAGGACCAGTTTCCTTACCCACTTTTCATTCTACTATATAAATGGCTTAGTAGCTGGCCTTTTAGAAAACTATTTTTCTTTTTTTTTTTTTTTTTTTTAAAATCTTTAAGTTTTCATTTCAGCTTGAAAAACAAACATAACTTCTGTTATTCCCACAGCTTTGTTTCCCAGGCTTTCTCCCCAGCCTGGCCCAAATGTTTAGTGATGGCGAGCCATGCAGTTTTGTGAGCTACCCTCTTTCCTTTTTTCTATTTTTTTTTTTAAATAATCGCTTCACTGGACACCTTGCAGGGCTGAAAACTTTTCTGTGTTTAGAGAAGCAGCAAGGAAATAATGAGATGTTGAGATGTTCTGGGATAATTTTGCTTTTTCTCTTCTGGTTTCCTTCTTTTCTTTTTCTTTCCTTTCCTCTGGTTCTGCAAGGTTAGGAGCTTTAGAAATTAGTGTGTGTCAAAACCAGGGCAGGTTGCAACTCCCCCAACACCTCTCCTTGCTCTTCTGCCTGTGCTGTTGTATTAAAAA
>NW_010128876.1:0-23041 GCF_000699245.1 Pterocles gutturalis | reverse complement strand
AAAAAAAAAAAAAAAAAAAAAGAGTTATTTGGAAAGTTAAGGAAAAACTCAGCCCAGCAGCACAGTTGTCATGCTCTGAAGAATCTGGGGGGTCTTTTCCAGCCCTATTTTGGGGAGGACGGTCTCAATCCATTTGCCTCCTCTGGCTGGAGGTTTCTCGGTGGCAAGCTCCTTTGCTGGAGTGAGGGGCCTCCTTGCCAGGGGAGCAGCAGATGAGCTGATCTCTGTGAACAGGTTAAATAAACAGGACTGTGTTTGGGTTAATTGTCACTGGTTCTGCTGCTTTCCATTAGGGATCTATCCGGGAGCCTGGCCAGGGAGCAGATGCCAAAGACAGCATCATCACCTCCCTCCTCGTCCTCATTGTGTCTGGCTTTATCTTTCTTCTCCTTCTTCTTTTTCTCCCCTCACCCTTCCCCCCCCCCCCCCCCACTTTTTTTTTTTTTTTTTTTTTTTTTACCCTTTGACTAAGCAAATAGGCCAGATGGCAGTGAGGGGAACAGACAACAACTGAACCATGGCATATGGGCAGCCTGTTTAATTTTGACTCCTGTTGGGAAGTAGCTTGCAGGGAGATAAGTTACAAAAGCAGAAGAGGAGGAGGAGGAGGGTGTGTTGGATGAGAAGGCCAGGAGGAAGGGAAGACCCTTTTGGGCTGAAGCAACCACCGAAGCCCTGGCTGCATTCCTGACACAAAGCAGTAAATTAGCTGTTGTTGTGTCAGTTTGTGTAGGAAGTCTTGTCAGCTGCACACGGGGAGGAAAGATGGAGATGTCTGTCCTCAGAGGAGGAGGAGGAGGTGTCTCCTCTTTCCAGCTCGCTCACCCTCCCCCAGAAAAGCTCCAGCCAGCCTTAGGAACTGGGATGCGGAGATGTTTGCCCAGCTGCAGAAGAGGAATCGTGATGACCAAGATGATTTTTATCTGTGCATACAATTGTGTATGTTTTGCTCATACTTTGCTCTGGGTATCAACGTGAAATCATCCACAGTAGACTTATTTGAAGCAAAAGGCATGACTTTTTAAGCTTTGTTGCAAAACTTAAGTAAAAAGTTGACACAGAACAAAATGAAAGGCAGCTTAGTAATAATGTAGTTTACAGCTTCCTCTTCCCTTCCATTTTGTCATTCACTTTTCTCTCTGCTGTTTTGCTTTTTGGATTCAATATGCTAGCTGTCACCTTCTTGCTAGCTATTCACAGTGTTCATGCATTTTTAGATTTTGCTGACTGAGATCAAAGTGAGTCTTGCCTTGAATGTGTCTCAATGATTTAGGGACAAAATCAGAATTAATTGCACTAACTGATATATACGTGAGGCTTCCTGGCTTCATTTTGATGAACTGGGACTTTGGGAGGCAGTGGGAGTAGGTGTACTTCTAGTTTTTATAAATGTGTTGATTTTACACCAGAACTCTACAGAAATGTGGTTAAAAATGACTACATGATATAGGAACTTGAGAAATTTTATACCCGTTGTTGCTCAGTGAGATTTGGGGTTCCTTGGGTACAGGCTCTCATCTCCTTCACCCCAGAGGCTTTTTTAGAAATCTCTCATTATCCAAATTTTTTTGTATGTGCTCCTCTTTGATGGGAAAGAGATGGAATCCCAATACAGTTATCACCTGTGTGGACCATTCAGAGCTCTACGAATATTATCAGCATCCGGACCGGTGGAGTGTGACTCTGGCTCGATGGATGGGATCCCAGTCCATGGATGGGATTCAGCTATGAGCTCCATGCTTGTGCTTGGCAGGATGGGAAGACTCTGCAAACCAATTAGCTGTGGAAGTCTCGAGCCCTGTTGTTGGGATGCAGATGATCCTGGACCGCAGTTGTGCTCTATGCCTTCACAAAGAACTTTTTATATGACATTAATTCTGCAGAGAAGTTTTTATTCACCAGAGAGTCTACTGAGAAGTGATTCTGCATTGCGGGTTTGGTGGAGTGGAATTTTAACTTCCAGCTCAGGCATTCCTCTGCTGATTAGTTTTAACATGAAATAGAAACACAAGGCTGTGATTTATTGGTGAAATATTTAAGATAGATTGTTAAATTATTCAACTAGCAGAGTTTAAAGCAGGCAAGCAAGGAAAAAAAAAAAAAGCAGCTCATCCAAATATGAGCTCAGTTTTCCTGCATTGAAAAACATACATTTGGACTTGCTAGATATCTGAAACAAAAAGTGCAATTTCAGTGCAAAGAAAAACATATTTTAAAATGAAAGATTTAAACCTTATTATCCTCCCAACAAACTGAATCTTTCTCCACCTGATCCCTGCAGACTCTGTTTTATCTGCAGTGCTAGGAGTTGTTGCAGCCCGTCCATCATTTTATACCACTCATCTGCCACATCTTTGGGCATTCACCCAGCTTGGCAGCAGTTTTCCTCTTTCTACAAATGCTAATTGAGATGCTTTTTGTCTTACTGTTGATAAACTAGGTGGGGACTTTTCCCGTCTTCTTGCCTGGGGTTCCAGTATCATCTCTTCTTGCACATGGAGTTGATCTTCCATGCTGGAGAAAAAGCTTGTTGAATCTGTCATACTTGTCTTTGCCCAGTTGCCCTCTTGACATCTGGATAACATGATCACAAGGTAAAAATAGAGCAGTCTTCTCAGAGGAGGAGAAAGGGATCATACTCATAGTCTCTATGGCTTCCAGTGGCAATAATAGTGTAGACTAGTGAAGTAAAGGGTGAGTAAAGCATAAAGATTTTTTGTGGAGCCTTAATGCTAAATTCCCCAACTTTCAAGAATAAAATGTGTCGAAATCATTGCGTCCTGCGGAACATTCATTGTTGTTTTCAGTTTCTGTACTCCTAAGTTCCTCCAAATTTGGGAGATGTTACTAGTTCCCGTAGCCGTATCTGTTCTGTACATAAATCAGCATGACACTTTAAAGTGTATTGGACTTCGACATGTCTTCAGTGAAAACGCAATGGAAACGTTCATCAAAACCTGTAGCAGGCTTTGAAAAATTTATCTTTTTCTCTTCATCTACTCCCATTTCAGTGCAAAAAAGAATAATTTTACAAATCTGACCTCCTTAAGCAAGTGCTGCTGTGCAGCTGAGGAGGAGAAAACTTTGGAAGTCTGATTTTGTCAAACATGTGGCAGCTGAATCACTTTTGCAAATGGTATTTATCCTTTTTTTTTTGTTTTTAATCTCTGTGTGTCTCTGCATTCTATTTCTCCACCTGCCTTCAAAGGGAAGCTGATAAAAAGGATTTTCTTGGCCTTTTTATTGCTGCAGGGGGAAGGGTGCTGTTGGTGTGTAATGCTCCAAGACAGATGCTGCAGGTGAAACTACCCCGGAGAGGGAAATTCTACTTGGAGGGAGCAACTCCCGGGTCCAAAGCACTTCTTTTTTTTTTTCTTTTTCTCCTCTTTGTGGGTTTGTTGTGCAGTGGGACCAGATCCTTTATGGCATGTAGGAGCGGGCAACGGTTTATAGAGCAATCAACTCCATCGTGTAACGCTTCAGCCTTTTGTAGTAGATTTTGTGTGTGTGTGTGAGCTCAAAGTATGGAGGGAAGGAGATGTGAAATGTTAGGCTTTTTTTTTTTTTTTTCTTTTTTTTTGTCCCTTGGAAAGAGTCTGTCTGAGTTCTTTTATGCTTTTCAGGCTCAGGGATGAGAGCGAGCGTGCATATGCGCCAGGGCGTGTGCGCGTCCGCGCCTATACAGCCGCTCAAGTGGGAAAAAAGCCCGTTTGCGGTTCACACAGGAGGAATTTCTTGATGGGAGACAACAGTGCTGAGCAGAAAGACCCATCCTGATCTCTAGCAAGCGAGGGGCACGCTCGTGCACACACACACACATACTCTCCAGGCGCTCTGCATAATACGTGCAAAGCGCTGCCCTTTAATGAACGGAACCTGCGGCGGCTGGGATGCAGCCGGCCAGACCTCGCCATTAATAAACTGGGAACATTCTTCTCTCTCTTTTTTTTTTTTTTTTTTTTTCAGTCCTTTTCAATGCCAGCCCTGCGGTTTGATCTCGCTTGAATGCTGCTCCCCCTCATTTGGGGCTCCCAATTCTGAGAAGATTTGGCGCATTGTTTGAGGTCGCAGGATGTCGGATTGATTTCGAAGCTTTTGTATTGACTCCGGGCTCCTGAATGAAGCTGTCATGTGTGTCTGTGGTTGGCTAGCAGGCTGTCCGGCTGCAAGCTGTGCCTTCCTTTGTTGTTTAGGCCTCATTGAGCTGAGGGAAGAGGCTCATTTCAGGGTGATTTACCACCACCCAAACACCAGCTGTCTGTTGTACTGCCGCTTTGCCTCCACCTTGGATTCGCTTCTCGTTTCCCTTCGTTTCCCCCCTTTCTGCTCTCCCACTCTACCACTGTAGGCACTTGGGCACCGCTTCGTCAAGACGCATGGATTACCCTGACAGAACAGCGTAAAAAATATAAACACTGAATATGTTGTTCTTCTCAATGTCCTTTATGCACCCATGGGAATATTTTTTTTTTTTTTAGGGTTCACTGTTGCGGTGCTCTACACATGTTTTCTTCTTGGTGAAAAAACTGAACTATGGCCCTAAGGGAAAAAAAAATTATAATAAAACCAACGTGTTCCTCTCATCTTGTTGCTAACTAGCCCATCATAGTGAAAAACAGTAATGATTTTAATTGAAAAGTAACTATTAAGCTCAGTGACAGGACAGCAGACTGAATTGCACAGCCTGGCGGGTTCAGGATGTCAGGGGAGGTGGCTGCAAATGTGCTCTTCCATCCTGGAAACGTTGGGATGTTTGGATGGATGGAGAAGGAGTCAGAAAAGGACGGCGTTGCCTCCCTGCATGCTTGTCATTCCTGAGCAGGCACGATGGCTGTGTTTATATGGGTATCATGCTGGAGAGCTATTTTGGTGGTGTAAGACAGGAGAGGGAGAAAAGGGAAGAAGCTGGAAAGCGCTGCTTAGCTCAGCTTCACAAAGCTCTTTCAGAAGAGTACTTCTCCGTGAAGAGCCAGGCTGCTTCAGCAGCTGAAATGCTAATAAAAAGCTGTGGAAAGGCCACGCTGGAAGCTGCGCTTTTCCCCAGGTTGCCATGGAACAAGGCTCAGTTATCCTTTCTGCGCCTCACTGTTTCATCTGTCAGTGGGGGGATATTTTAAAGGTATTGCAAGGCAGGAGAGATGGGTATGGTAAGTTATATAATTTCCAGAACTGTAAGATCTGTATGCAATAAACCATACTTCTTCCTTCCTTCTTTAGGATTAGATCAGATATTAGGAAGAAATGTTTTCCTCTGAGGGTGGTGAGGCAGTGGCCCAGGTTGCCCAGAGAAGCTGTGGATGCCCCATCCCTGGAGGGGTTCAAGGCCAGGCTGGATGAGGCTTTGGGCAACCTGGGCTAGTGGGAGGTGTCCCTGCCCATGGCAGGGGGTTGGAACTCAATGCTCTTGAAGGTCCTTTCCAACCCAAACCATTCTGTGATTCTGTGATCAAGAGCTGGAGTCACCAGAGCATTTAGTAGCAATACATCTGTGAGCTTTCAAAACCACTGTGCTCCTCCTCAGTCCTGTTATTAAAAGGCCACACAACATGGAAATGATGTTCCACAAATTAAGACCAAATATCTCTAGTCCTCAGTGAGATGAGTCTCCATTGTTTGCCCTCCTCTCCCTCCCCTGCAAGCATCAGGCACTGCTGGACGGAGGAGGGAGGGATATATAACCCCAGTGAGGTGTTTTAATTTCTTAACAAACTCCCTGGGCACTAGAAACTGTAAAATAACATACAGATAAACAAACAAAAACTCACTGACCCTTAGCACCCTGGAGGGCTCTGTTTCAGATCCCTGAATAAAAGCTTGAAGTTGTGTATGCATGTTTAATGTAACACAAGGCGTGCACTGCGGAAAAGCGTGCTTTCTTCTAATCTGGTTCCAGACAGAAGCATCCAAACAGAAGCCCCTTTCCCTATCCCCACTGAACTGTTTGGTGTATGAGAGGAAACCCCTGAATGACAAGGCCTCCATCTGCTCTTGAACAGAGTTGCGACTGGCTGCAAATGTTGTCCATATGCTTTTTTTTTTTTTTTTTTTGGTGTGTGTGCTTTTCAACTTCGCTGCCTATGTTAGACACCTATCCCCAAATTAAGCATCTGCTTATAATAGACTTTCCTAAAAAAAATGTGGAGGTAGTAGCTAATTCAGGCGATCCACATTAGGAGAGGTACATCTGCAGCTGGAAAAGGAGATGGGATTATTCATCCAGTGCATGGCTTTTATTTGCCTTTTTAAGGAAGGGAAAAGCCCCTGCATTCTGGTGCTGTCAGGGAAAAGGAAAAAACTGTCAAGTTTTGGGTTCACATTCACCCTCTGCTCTTGATTTTCCAGGTGATTATGAGCAACATCTTGCTATTTCTCTCTTAAATAAATCTGGTGGTACTTCCAGACAGACAGGAGAACATGGCCGTGGTCTGCCATGAGTTCAGGGTACACGGCAGTATATCCTAGAAGCCAGAGAAGTGTCTAAAAATGGGAGTTTTTCCTTGGTTTGTGATGTAAACCGTTCTGTGACTCTGTGTGATTCTGTGATAAAAAGGGCTGGGCTAACATTTTCAACATAATGACTTTACAGCGGATACTGGGACAAGCTGAGGACCAGCAAGTCATGTATGGATCCAGTTTCCTAAACACAGGTGCTGTAGGCTCCCTAAGTTATTCTGACTGTGCATCAGCTGCCTGTTAGGAAATATGTCCTTAGGTCTTTTTTTATCTCTTAACTTGTATCAGGTACTCCAGAGTGTCTAAAAAGTCTCCTTTGGTTAGACAGATAGACTCTGTCCCTCAGTTTCCTATCTCTGACATAATAACTTAATGCAATTGCTTTAAATTGAGCTTTATTATATCTTTCTGGGATGCTTTTAGAGTTTAAGAGATTACAGACTAATTGCTGAAGAACTGTAGTAGTGGGGCAAGAGCAAAATACCTTTGATAGATGGGAGCTGCAGGCAAAGGATGCCAGTTGCAAGTAGTCCCGTAAAAACCTCAAAGTTTGACAGGTTGCAATCAACAGCTCAAACATTGGTTAAATATCAGGTGTAGGTACAGCCTTTTCACTGCCGTTTTTTTCTCTTTCCAGTGTCTCTTTTGGAAAGAGGAGAAAAGATAATTTTTGCGCATTATCTGACCTTGCTGGGACTTGTGAGCTGCTGGGGTCACCAAGTAAGAGACCTCACCACACCTGGCAGGTTGTAGGCTCTCCCAAGGCGGCCAGAAGTTTATCTGCCTGTTTGTAATTCCTGCCACCAAGGGTCATCTCTCTGCTGCGCCCTGACATTGAGCAATGGCTGCAATTCCTTTTAATCATGCCTTTTCCCTTCCTCATCATTTAGGGCAGAGCGCTTCCACTTGGCTAAACTCATTAACTGCTTTAATATTGAGGTCTCTTTTTCATATAAATTCATCCAGCTGAAATCGTGTCACTCTCCATGGCTGGACATGAGCAGATTCTCCCTCTGTTGCCCAGCATATGTTGAGAGTGTTTTATTTTTCAGCTGTGGACAGCAAAAGTCTGAAGAAAGGTGATGTCTTGGTGTGCGCATCTATGGGAAAGCAAGTAATGGCAACGGATTTGTGGAGACTCAATTACCTGTGTTACTTCTTGAGCTCAAGGAACATTTTGACCAAACCTGGAATCCCAACCCCTTTCTGCCATGGTGATTTATCAAGATGTCCGGGTTTTTGCTAAGCTTCAGAAATGCTTTGGTGAAGATCCAAAGCAACTCAAATAGTCTCGGGGGGTGGGTGGGGAAGGGTTAATGTGAGGGACCTTTCTGCTTGGATCACGGTCGGTCAACCTGGTGGGATGTCAGTGAAAAGGAGGTGGTTGAGCTTGGCTTATTTCCCAAACTGTTGGCAGTAGGCAAAAGGAGGGAGAGGTGACCCTGTTTCTTTGGAAATCTCTGTTGGCCCAAGAGTGTTATTGATGCTCCAGGGTCTGCGCACGCAAACTGCAGCATTGGATGAGGCTGGGCTGTTGAATTCCTGGCAAGGACTTGCCAGTGGTTATATGGACCAGTTGTCCAAATGTGGACGAGTCATAGAGTCATAGAATCATACAATGGTTTGCGTTGGAAGGAACCTTAAAGATCATTGAGTTCCAACCCCCCTCCCACCAGGTTGCTCAAAGCCTCATCCAGCCTGGCCTTGAACCCCTCCAGGGATGGGGCATCCACAGCTTCTCTGGGCAACCTGGGCCACTGCCTCACCACCCTCACAAGAAAACATTTCTTCCTGTCACACCTGTAGACTTTATTTCCCCAAATCTAGCTACATTAGAAGCAAGTAAGCACTTGGTAGTGGTGAACAGAAATGCTGGTGTATGAGCTTTACCTCAAGTCACTCCAGGTTGGTAATTGTACCCCCTGAGCATGGTAGACTTGTTCCTGTTCATGCACGTGTATGAAAACATTGGGTTAAAATAATCTGTTCTTTTTCAGCTTGGCTTGCCAGTGTTCCCACTACATTTTTCTACGCACTTTGCTTTCCTTCTGCCCCTGTCTGTGTGACATCCCTGATGCTCTGATGTTTGGCCTTTGGGCAAGTCTCCTTGGCAGCTTGGAGACCCTCTGCGGAAGGGTGTCTCCCAGTAATGCAGGATGAGTCCACAGGCTTCCCTAATGCCCTTTTTTCCCTTCCTTCTGGTCACAAATAACAAGTCTCTTGGTGTTCGGTGGTTCAGGTTGTGCTGATGTTTTTTCTTGCCTTATGAAAAGTCATTGGAGATGCAAAACTGCTCATGAGTTGTGGTTGCAGAAAAGGGAAAAATGCTCAAGTGAAAGACTCAGATCAGGTCAGTCAATATGCACCTTAACTGGTGGAAATGAAAGAACATGTTAACATCTGATTGATTTGAACTGTGCTGTTGCATATCAGTGTTCCTGGACACAAACAGAGTCTTTGGCATGACTGACAATGATACAACATTAAAGTTTTTGTATTTGTTATTTGTCGAAAAGCGCTCACGCAAGATCAGGATTCATTGCAATAGGAGCTGTTAATGTCTCAGCCTGACTTACTCCCATCTGGTTTATTTATTAATGAATTCTGTTTCTTTATAAAAATCTATTCCAGGCAATGCCTTTTCTTTAAGAATATTGTACTTCTTTGCTGGCTGAATGCATGCAACCTCTGGTCTCATACTGTAGCTGCCTGGACGGACGATAATTACAGAGAAACGTGCCATTCGTTGCATGCTTTTGTTCTGAAGTGACACCATCACAAGAGCATTCTTTATTGAGGTTCCTCATGACAGACATGTAAAAACTTGTCCGAAAACTGGTGGCCAGGTTTCAATATTCATTACATGGAATGAATGGCTCCTTATTCAAAAAATTGGTCAAGTTGACGTCAGTGGGACCACTTGTAGGGTTCAGTAATTACAAGCGAGGTTGACTGTGCTCTGAACAACAGCCAGCTGGTGGTCTCTTCCACCTCCGACCATTTTGCATTTGTTCAGAGCAGCGAAGTTTGTCCCTGTCAACATTTTCAGTTACTATGGCCTTCTGGCTTTGTAGCTAAAGAGAAGTTTGAATCCAGAGATCATTCTTTCCCAAGATGAAACTGCATTTGATTGGAGAAGAAACATTTTAAAAATATTTGGTCATCTAACGTTAAATGTGGTAGAGTGAACCACTTGATCTCACATATCAAATAACTTTGCTCTCTAGTGTACCTTGTGAACAACCTGGCACCAGGTATAGACCTGAAACAGATTCAGTGTCCACAAAGCTCTGGGAGCTTCCAATAATTTACTTATGCGAAAAAAGATGAATTCTCAGGAGGAAAAATGATTTTTGTTTTCAACATACGTGTTCATCAGCCCTAATTAATAACAATGCCTCCGAGCCTTGTTCTGCTAATGTCTGAGAAGATCTGAGAACCGATCTATCTATCTGCTGTGGGCTCTGTTGTGAGGAACGTTGGTCACACTTAGAAATGCTTTGTAGGATGGAGTCTTTAATTCGTGTCATTTTTTTTCCCTTTAATTAGTAATTTCAAAATAAATTCATTGTCATGAGCTGTACTATCAGTTCACCATCAAGACAACGATTCATATTACTTTTTTTTAAAGAATAGCTTCCCATTCTCTCAAATACGAGCTTAATTTTCTCATGTTGAGTTTCTGACACATCATGAGAAAATTAATTTAGATATGAAACACTTTTACCAATTTCAGTCTTTTGTATTTTGATGTACTCTGATTGAATCGCTCTTTATTTGCAACAGGACTAGAACAGCGTCACACCATTTGTAGAAGAGATTAAAAATTAAATGGAAACATCTTGAGTGCAGAAAGATTTTGCAAAACACTGTCTCTAACAAACCCTGAGTATTGGATCTAAAACTCATTGGTAGCAATACTTAAGTTACAGAGTAGGCAATAGTTTGTGGAGGGGGGAAAAAAGTCCTGTTCTCTTTTATTTTTACTGGGACAATGATAAATGATTCTTTGCATTCAGTTACTTTCTGAAATCTAGTTTTTGATATCTAGGGATGTGTTGAGCATCTCAGTAACTCTTTTTTTAGCTCTATCAGCATAAACTATTGGGCAAGTGCTTGCTCCAGAGGCTGTAAAGCTCATTTGTCATGCCGCTGGCAGGGTCCTGTCAGTATTTCAGGGGACAGGAGGTGGATGGGGAGGAAACTAGTCCAGGAGGGTGGGTGGCAGTGTGGAACATTTGTCTGTGAATGCAGGACCACAGCTAAGCTTATAAATTATCCCCTGGGCCTTGTAGATAAACACAGACTTCTATGGTGACATCGGCTGGGAAAGGCAAACACTTGCCGATGATTGTAGGCTAATCCTTCAGGACACTAATTGCCAGAAAACTAAGGAAGCATTATTTTAGGAACAGCTTGTTTCACTTTGTGAGGGGGAAAAACACCGCATTGGATTTGGTTTTGTTTGCAGAGCTTTACCCCCTCCTCCCGCGCCCTGTCTCAGATTTTACAGATTTACCTTCATTATTGTTGTTAGGGGCTTTTTCTTTCTTCTTTTTTTTTTTTTTTTTTTTTTTGGCGTCCTTTGTGTTTTCCTGTGATGCCTCTGTAAAATAGTGTGAAAATGAAACTTAGTTTTCATTTTCATAAATGTATGCATGAATAGGTATGTGGTTTTTTATACTATTATCTATTTAAAAGTTTGGAACTAACCAGTTCCTTTTTTGGCTGAATTTCTGTCAAAGGTAATGCTTTGAAAAGATTTAAATTTTTTTATTTTTTTCAAGTCAATTTGGAATCTTGCAAAAAGTCCTAGACACAGTGCCCCACCAGTAAAAATCCCCAGCTGAACCAAATCATGACCCCATTGCTGAAGATTTCATTTACTGGCATTTCTCCAGTATGCCTCCAGAAGAGAAGGCACCTTAACCTTACTCACGAGAGGTCTGCTTCCCTGAGTCTGGCATTCAAAGGCACCTATCTGCATGGTATTTTCCATAGTGTGAGTAATCAGTCTGTAAATCCTGACCCCATCACTGTCAAGGGCAGAAGTCCAAACATGGGGCTGGGATTTCGCAACACTCATAAGGAGCCCAACTTTCATGTTAGATTTGCACCAGAGCAGGAGAGGGATTGGTGGTCTATGTTGTGTTGTCTCCCAGTCCAAATCAAACCCTACAAGATGAGGAGGAATATAAACAGCGCAATATAAATCCGACAAAAGTTTTGAAAACCTCAAAGGGAATATGTTGTGGGGGAATATCGTGGATGCCCCATCCCTGGAGGTGTTCAAGGCCAGGCTGGATGAGGCTTTGAGCAACCTGGGCTAGTGGGAGGTGTCCCTGCCCATGGCAGGGGGGTTGGAACTTGATGATCTTGGAGGTCCCTTCCCACCCAAACCATTCTGTGATTCTATGATACAACTGAGTGCACTGAAGGACTAGAGACCTGTCTTCCATGAATGGTCTTGATGAAGCTTGGGGTTGATGAAAGGGGATGACTGAGAGGAGTCCCAAAATAAGGCCGCCTCTTGGCAGCAAAACCCCTGTGTCCTTGGCTGCCATTGGCACCATTGACAGTTATTTGTGTGCTTTGTGGGAGTGAAATCCATCCATGCTCCAAGGCCCAGAACCAAGTCTCTGCACTGCAAACATCCCACTGTAACTGTAAGGTTCATATATGCTGTTCAGAGTGGTTATTAGCTTCCCACTAATTTATGCCTCCCCATACATTATTATACTGTTGCTTATTATTTGAGGTGTGTTGTTGCATGAGAATAGCAATCCTGGACTAGGATTTCCTTGTGCTAAGTGGTATATTAACATAAAGCTGGAAAGATGGTTCCTGGGGAGTGATTTCATTTGTGTACTTTCTGATGAAAGGAAAATGTCATTTAAAAACAGGGGAAAAAATGTGTGGGTGGACAAATAATGTGCATATTAGGAGGTATGCATAAGGTTGAGAACCAAAAGTAGCAGAACGCTCTGTATTCTCGGCACATGCAGCTCTGCCTTCTCAGGGTTTAGTTTTATTTGCTTTCCCTTGCTTCTCCCAAAAGGTAGGTGGCTCATCAATGTTTAACTGCTCTTACCCTTTGATTTTCATTTTTTTTTTTCTCTTTACTTAACTTTTCTGGTGGCTCGCGTGGGCTCAAGTGTTACCAAGAAGTCAGATCCTCCTGTCCTTCTGCGTGTTTGTTTTTTGGTTTTAATATGACAAATGTATGCCTCCTCTGGAAATGGTATCCATGCTACAGAGTAATTATTTAGTGAATGGTGGATTCAGTTCGTGTTGGCAAGGATCAGATTAATCATTATTAATCATGACCCCTCTGACAGAAACCTCATCCCCTTTCCTAAGTGTTGCTCTTTATTAAGAAGTAATAGCTGTTAGAGGATGGCTGAGCTGCTGCTCCCGTTGCACCGGCACAGGGCTCAGGACTTCTGGCAGGAGGCAGAGGAACTCGGTTCAAAATTAAAAATAGACACACATGGTCCACATTCCAGAAATGAAATAGGCAGCTTCCCCTGGGGGCTTCTTCGGCCTCATCTGAGTGTCCTCCTTTCCCCTGAAGCCTCCTGAGAGTTTGCCTCTTTCCAAAGGTTGAATTCAGTGTTGGGAATGAAATAACCTCTCTGGTGCTTTTTTATTTTTCCGTTTGATTTTCTTTTTTTAAACTTAGGTAGATCCCACTATAACTTAATGCACATGCTGTCCTTGCCATGATTTTAAGGTCTATTCTAGTGGTTGTAGCAAGTTTCGACAGCTAACAATACTGCAGATGAGTTTAGCTCTCTGGGACTCCAGATGTACCAAGTAGACCCTAAACCAGCCACCTTTTTTGAGGATTTCTGTATTTCTATATCTATAGATATTATATCTATATATCTATAGATTTTATAGATATATCTGTAGATATGTCTACCTCTATCACTCTGTCTCTATCTCAAAATAGATAGATGTCTGTCACCAGAGATCTGCTGAGAGCATATAGTACTTCATAATTATTCGTGTTTTCCTAACACTACAGGTTGTTTTTAAGATGGTGAGGCAGTACTGTCAATGGATGTCATCATTATTTCAGCAAAAGCACAATGACTTAAGTAGTGGATTGAAACCAATCTCCCCAACACCGCCACCCTCCAAAATCCACCTTAATTACTTTTTAAATTGTTTTTATTGACGGTATGGAAATCCAGGACAAAACCTTTTAGAAGACAGCAAAGGAAAGAAAAACGTCTTGTGTGTCCATATAGTTCTTCAATACCTGGAAGGAGTAGAAACTTGGAGCAAACCTGCCACACGCTTTTGATCTCTGCCAAAGTTGTTGTGGGAGTAACATTGTTTAATGGTTGAAGGAATTTATTGAAGAATAAAAGGACCAGCAAAGACAAAAGGCCCAATACAAATTAGCTGGTAAACCGCTGTCAAATTTAATGTGCTCAGGGCTACTGGTAATTTCCCGTCTTAAAAAAACAGGGAGGGGAGTTTGGAGGGGAGGAAAGGAGGGTAAAAAGCATATAAATAAACCCACCGGTTTAAATAGCTAGCTGGCCTGGCCTGAACTGTGTTGGAACTAAGTTCCTTTGGCAGCCAGTGCTGCGGTATCTGTTGAGGGTGTAGCAGAGAGTCGAGACCAGGTTTTAGAGAATCTGCCTTAGGTTCACTGGCTCTCCTTTGCATTCTTACACTTGTCAGCAAGAAATGCACTCAAGCACAAAATGAGGGAGTACAAAGGCTCCCGCACTCCATCTGAGCAAGTCTGGATCACACCCTCCATGGTTAATGTTTCTCTCCGCTAAAAGAAGTAGAGTAATAAAACCAATTGAAAGCATTGGCTAAGTTGGAAGTCCTTGGGTGGAAGAAAGCAGGAGGAGAGAATTAGGGGAGTGAGGATATGCTGTTCACAATCTCCTCTTCCAAGTTTACGGCAGAGTTGGAATCTCTGCTTGAAAAAATGTTGGATTCTGCATGGGTTATAAAAAGCTGAAACAAGAAGAAAATACAAAGAGAGAGGATGTTAAGTGTCTGATGTGTCTGGGCAGTGAAGCACCCTTAAAAATATTTTGTTGGTTGAATAGAGCAAGCTAGGTGATCATACAAGGAACATGGGACTGTTGGACACTGTCCTAGATCATCCAGTCCCTTGAGATCTCAGGGAACTGTTACATACAGCATGACCAATAATAACACATGACATATCCCTTTTGGCACTGGTACCTATTAAAAGCAAACTCTGTCGTTACACTCATCCCATGAATTAATCTTTTACTTTCCAAAATACTTACCCATCCACTTCAAGATCTTCTTCCAACTGCCAGATCAGAGTGTTTTTCCCCCTGTGATATTAGGGTTGGTCTCAGCAAGGTGGACCACCGTTCCTTTTCCATTCATCCCCCTGCCACAATTTTCTTGCAGTGGGTGGTGCTGTAAGGGGAAAACAGTTCCACTCGATGAACCAAAATGCTGCAGAAAATTCAATCTCAGAAAACTTTTTAAAAAAGTTTTTGTTTAAAAAAAGCTGGTGATCTCTTCCTCAGTGAGATCTGACTGGGACAAGAGGTATTTGAATGAGAGACTCACCAGCTGCCTTTTCTCTGGACAGCAGTTGTGCTTTGGTAATTGCTGAATCTAGTGCTAAGCATCTGTGTTCGTGGTGGCTGGGAAGGTTTTTTGGTTTCATTCATCTGTTGGGTGGAATTGAAGAAGTTGTGAAATGGAAATTGGGTGGATAAGTCCCCATTCTTTGGATTTCTGTACGTTTTGGATAGATGATGTTATGAAAGAAACTTCCTAAATGTAAACCTCTGAACAAAAGCAATTGAGGTTATGGGTGTCCTTCGCAAGTTCAGCTGTAGTAGGTTTGTGTTGCAGTGGGTTACACCTCCCTTCATACAATGCCATTGGTAAGCTGACATTTCTAATGACCTTTCATAATCACCTATTTCCTTTTCTCACTCATTTTATGAATAGACTTGTACTCGCTTCAAGAGTTTCCCACCTTGTGGTCTCCTCTTACAGTTCATATTCATTTCAACATGGGTTAGGCTTCCTGTAAAGTGTAGCACAGTGTAGACTGAAGTTCAATAGAGCCTTTCCTTTCTACAGGAAAGGGGGGGGGCAAAAAAAAAAAAAAATCATAGTGCCCTTTTTTGCAGGAAAGTCTTCAGAAATGGCAGTCAGCAAATTACCTTTTTTTTAAAAAAAAAAATATTTTCTGAATGCATGCTCTGACATGGTGCCCTCCCCCTGTTTGACATGTAAAACTTCAAGTTCTGACCTTTTCCAATGAGGGATGATCCCATGGCACTTTCCCTCTGGAGTTGGAGCGTGTGAGTCCTGGTGATGATGTTTTGTCCAGGGTCTTATTCAGGAAATGAGTTCTGCCAACTTGACTTGACCCTGCGCCTTCAGTGGCACACATTATTCTGCACTTCCTGCCCTAAATTGCTGTGTATTGCCGCCTTGTATTGATGGGTCCTTTGTTCCACTTCGGAGGTAGGTTCATTTTGGTGGTGGATGAAGGGAAGCTGTGCAGTTTTGAAAAGCAATTTGAGAGCCCTCTGAATGAAAAGTGCTTCACGCATAAAAAAACCCCCAAAACACTGTTGTCAGTTGTCATCGTCAGCCTCAAATTCTGAATTTGAAAGGGTCATTTATACTCATCAACGGCAAACAGAGAGGAGCGTGCTGAAAGATAACTAAAGCATCCAAAGAAAATGCTGTGTCATGTCATTTCAGACTCTGCAATCTCAGGGAGCATTAATAACTACTTAGTTGTTTTCACTGATCTCTCTACATGGACAGAGAGGGAAAAGGTCGGAAGGGAGAAGCTGCACTGCTGAGACGCTCTGAGTGGTCCCATGCCCTCCACATTAGCAACTTCCCTGCTCCGAGGAGACTCAACCAGGGAAGATAAACGAGGAAAAGGCATAGGTGAAGATCTGGACTTAGAATCATAGAAACACAGAATGGTTTGCATTGGAAGGGGCCTTCAAGATCATCAAGTTCCAACCCCCCTGCCATGGGCAGGGACACCTCCCACTAGCCCAGGTTGCCCAAAGCCTCATCCAGCCTGGCCTTGAACCCCTCCAGGGATGGGGCATCCACAGCTTCTCTGGGCAACCTGGGCCACTGCCTCACCACCCTCACAGGAAAACGTTTCTTCCCAATATCTCATCTAAATCTCCCCTCTTTCAGCTTAAACCCTTTACCCTTCATCCTGTCCCTCCACCCCCTGATGATGAGTCCCCCCCCATCTCTCCTGTAGCCCCCTTTCAGCACTGGAAGGCTGCTGTAAGGTCTCTCTGGAGCCTTCTCTTCTCCAGGCTGAACAACCCCACCTCTCTCATGCTGTCCTTGTATGGGAAGTGCTCCAGCCCTCTAATCATCTTCATGACCTCCTCTGGACTTGCTCCTGTGCTGAGGACTCCAGAGCTGTATGCTTGTCCAATTGATTATGATATATTAAGGACCATCTTTTCGCATCACTCTCTGGCACTCTGGCTGCATTTGTTGCCTTTCCCACTGTGCCTTGTTCCCATTTCCCCTTAGCAGATGCCAACGTGTGAAGACACCATGGCAGGGTCAGTATCAGTCAGCCACCTTTTAGCTGACAGATGCCACGTGAATCCAGATCCCATCTACTCTGAGGTTCACACAAACTTAATGGCCTGTTCAGAGCTGCAGAGAGCTGTGAAGTTCAAGGAAGGTGCAGAGGGTGGCAGATGGAGAGAAGGACCCGCTCATTGTTTGGAGTGTTGTACTTGCAACTTCGTGGAGCACTTCGCGCTTATCTCGGCATGGGTGCAAAATGCTACCCAAGCAGAACGGTGGCAGTCTGCGCCTTCCTTTTAGTGACATTGTACCAGAGTCAGTGTCAAGAAAAGATAAAATTCAAGTCTTAAATCTCAGCAGGTCATCCACATGGAATTGTACCCAATATGGTTGTTCTGCATTCAGCAAATATTCAGTCATGACATTCGTTATTCATGGAGAATGTATTCAGTTGAGTCTTCAAGCAGCTCAGATGGATTTTCTCATGGGAGTGTGTTGTGCTGTTGGGTTGACCATGCTGACAGGAACATTTTTGCTGTGCTCCATCTAAACAGTCTTTTGTTCCTCATATACTTTTAATCTTTGTTAGATCTTGTTGGTGCGTGTGAGTTTGGTTTGGTGAGAGACATTAGCAGCCTACCTTGGGTTTAAAGTTTGCTTGTATAGGTCAAAATCAGTTTTTAAAACGTGACCTCCTGGAAACCACTCAGAAAAGCTCTGTCAAATAAAACTGTAACGAAAGTGGTCTTCATATAAGAAAAAAAAAAATCCCTTGTGGAGGGGAGAAATCATTCAAGCTATAGTTTGGAAGTCTTTATAGCAGATGGAAGAAGAAGTGCTTGGGTGTTTACAGAGTCAGCTCTTCAGAGATGCTGGTTCAGTCCCTCAGTCTGCCACAGATTTCCTACACAAGCAGACGTGATTTAATTCCCGCAGGACCTCAGCTCTCTTCATAAAACAATGAAAGCATCATGGATATCCTTCATGTTAAAGATTGGGGAGTACTTGGATATTAGCATGGTGTATGCCTTGTCTGAAATAGGTTAAAAACCGTCTTGAAATATAGCATGGCTCCTACTAACATCCCAACACAGGGATGTTTTATTCTTTTTCTATGTCATATCTTAAAAAGAACCGGACAAAAATCTGATCTAAAGTAGGAAGAAAAAATAAAAGAAAAAGCCATATGATTTGCTGCAGGACTAAATCCCCTCTGCAACTGGTACCAGCCTGAAAATATATTCACAGCTGGGTTGTAAACCCTCAAAACCAGGCAACATAACCTTAACTAACACAACATTACTGAGGCACTGCTGTAATGGGATCGTTCTGTTATGGCTCACGGGCACATTTTAAGTGTCATCAATTTAGTCTACAACTGGAGGCTGTTAAGTACAAAACCATTTTAACAACTGCATCTTACATGCAGGAATGATCGAATATTAATGACTTGTCTTTTGTCGAGAAAAAAATCCAGAGAGAAAAATTAAACGCCGCAGGAAGCCTCACTGTCCTTCCTCAGGTAGTGAAGTTTGATTTTGGAGGGCAGCAGGATCAGTCTAGCAGCTGAGTATTGGTGTAGATGGCTGGGAAATCATCTCTCATTCTCTGTTCTACAAATGTAGTGGAGTTATTTTACCTTAGTTTTCTTTTATAGTCTTATCCCTTCAAGGATGTGAGTTATTTGATAGAGTCATTATTTCACTCTGTTGTTGGAACAGGTTAAACTCTACCTGCATGATATTGTGGCTGAGCAAATAGGGAAAAACTATGAGGGATGAGGGCTGTGTTTTTTCCCACCAAAGATGCCCATCATGACTGTTCTGGTAGTTGATGTCAAGTTCTTTAAAAAGAGCTCAAAATGCTTTGCAGCTGAAGTGGGAAATGTGATTACCTTACCACAAAGCTAGGGCCAGAAAAGATGATAAAATTAACTATCCCAGTCTTATGTCCTTCTCAGTTATGTCCTATGCTGCTTGGTCTTTTGCCTTGTCACGTTGTAGGCATGGGAAGACATGTGATGATGAGGTGGCACGAAAGTTTCCATTTGGATATGTATACTTGTATTGTCTACAAAAAAGATCAGAAAGCTGGAGCACCCCCCATACAAGGACAAGCTGAGAGAGTTGGGGGTGTGCAGCCTGAAGAAGAGAAGGCTCCGGGGAGACCTTCCAGTGCTGAAAGGGGGCTACAGGAGAGATGGGGGGGGGGACTCATCGTCAGGGGGTGGAGTGATAGGATGAGAGAGAATGGTTTTAAGCTGAAAGGGGGTAGATTTAGATGAGATACTAGGAAGAAATGTTTTCCTGTGAGGGTGGTGAGACACTGGCCCAGGTTGCCCAGAGAAGCTGTGGATGCCCCATCCCTGGAGGGGTTCAAGGCCAGGCTGGATGAGGCTTTGGGCAACCTGGGCTACTGGGAGGTGTCCCTGCCCATGGCAGGGGGGTTTGAACTAGATGATCTTTAACGTCCCCTCCAACCCAAACTATTCTGTGATTCTGTGATTCTCTAGGTGTTACAGGCCAAGACTTGTTAAGTGTCCTGAGGCTTTCTAAGTATCCCTGTGGACAGGATCACAAGGAGATGTGAGCCACTTTCCATGAACTCTGTGATTCCTGGTGCAGCAAGGTCGGAGCTGTTGTAGGTTTTTTGCAGGGCACTCCTATGTTTTGTCTGTAGATGACTGCCTGGCTGACCTGTTGTTGAGGCATCCACATCTCCCTCCATTGACTGTGTCAGGAACGGAGGTTCTGAGTTGAACCACGGCTTATCTTCATAAGGAAGTCAATTGAAATATCTCTCTCGACATCCTCCCTAGAGGTCAGTGGTTATACTTAGAAAACAAGGGAATGATTCCTGATGAATTACAGCCTGCAAAAGCTTTTCTGTTCTCTTTTTATCATTACCAAATCATGCTGAAGAGGCTGCAAGGCGAGGAAACTCTCAAGCTTCATTTTTGAGAAGCTGCTAGGTTGAAGACAGGGCATTTCAAAATCAATACTGAAGCTTGTATTCCAAAGAGCAAATGGGAGAGTCATTATAAGCTGCTTTACTTCTCATCTCTAATTCCCCATATTCATAACTTAAGCCCTGTCATTTGGATTTATCCTCTGTGGCCTGCAGTGACACCAGGAAAATTCCTTCTTTTTAATTCCATGGCAAAAAAATAACAGCGCTGCAGGGTAGGATCATATCCCCACAGAAGTTTAGGGCTTAAATGTTTCATGTTGGGCACCAGATTTCACTGTCTTGTCCCCCTCCGGTTTGTCCCCCTCCTCCCTCGTCTGTTGTTACACATCAGTCATCTGCTTTCCTAGAGGCTAGGATACAAACGGTGTAATCCCAGAGAGAAAGGATACTGATACAGCCAATCCTGCATGTGACTGTTGCTCTGTCCTCTGAGATGCCATTGCTAAATCTAATGATTTAGGCTTTGGCTGATGGGAGTGTTTCAGCTAGGCTGGGGAAAGCAGTCGGGACAGTAGTCTGAGGAGCTGCCTTTCCATCGTTGGGTGATCTGTTCTCCATCCACTTCTCCTATTTTAGGTGGCTTTCTGAACTTCTCTTTCTTTTATTACTTCTTGGTTTGTCTTATCTTGGCACTTACAGAATCATAAATACAATTTCCTCACCAGCAATATTTTCAATTATGACCTGGAAATGAACTTTAGGCCTGATTCAGCCAACCCAGTTGAACTATTCATAACGCGTAAAGGATTGGTGTTGAATTAACTAATGACTTGAAAATTAGGAAGGCTTCCTGTGTAGGCTGCTTTTTGGAGAAAATGCCACAAGCTCAAATGCTATTTTGTTAAGTGGCTTTCAGAAGACATTTTTGGGTTTGTTGGGGATTTTTTTTTTTTGTTGTTGTTGTTTGTAAGTCAGAAATTTGTTTAGTGGAAGTGGTGTTACCTCCAGAAGAATCCCACAACAGTATGTTCAGGAGGAGCTAATGAGCAAGAGTTGACTTCTGGCAAGTCCAGGCAGTGACAGCTTGTTCCAGCAGCACCGACTCCCTGCTCCCGTGTTTATTAAACCGGACTTGAGATCATGTGATATTCTGCTGGCAAGTTTGGGAATAAACTTTGGTGGGGACTCAGTACTTTTTCTCATCTGCTAAGCCCTTGTTAAACCCCACTATTACTTTTTCTAACTCCCCTCTGGACTTTGAATTACACTGCAATGAACATAACACACGTGAGTAAGAGCTTAAGGTCTTGCTCACTTGGGTGGTCCCATTAAAAAGGACCAGGTTTGCTGTCTTGGCTGCAGAGCCATTCCAAACATTGCTGCTATTTTTCTTCCCCCAGCATTTCTCACCTGCCTTTTTTCTCTCTCTTTTTTTTTTCTTTTTTTTTTTTTTCCATGCCCAATCTATTAATCCGTGTTTTTAAAAAGTTGACTTTGGAACCAAAATATTAACTGCATAGGAGGCAGCTTTTCGAAAGGTTCATAAAATATGTATCGGAGCTAGGAATATAAAATGCTCCCATTTTGTAGCAGACAAAATATATAAAGTACTGAGTGAAAATTGAGAGGGACCCAACTTAAACCTTTGAAAAATCCCTGCCAGTTCCAATGCGCTGTATTTATTTTGACTTGGAAGGCTCAATCCGGTCCAGATGAGGTCATTTGGTTGGGAGCACACGTGTGTCCACGCAGAGCCGGGAGGGAGGGAAGCCTGCGGGATGATTCGGCTCCGAGATGCGGAGCTTGCCAGGGAGCAGCGGTGGGAGCAAGGGCGGGCAGCCCGTCGGATGTGTTGATCCTGGCATCGGAGCATAACGCTGGGGTGGAGGTGTTGTCATGTTTTAAGGTGATTTTCTTTTAAGGCAGGCAGAACAGTGTAGCTTTTGTATCCTCAGCTGTTTGCTGGATAGGGTAAGTGGAGGTAAAGCTGGCCATGCTCTAAGAATTTGGGGAGGGGGGGATATATTTAGGTAGGAGTGGCTGTAGTTACTGGTTCCTATGACCCCACATGGCAGAGAGTCTGTTATTTCATTTGCACGGCTCTGTCTTTCAGCTTGCCATCTTTAACCCTTGCCCTCTCAGCACCTGATACCTGCTGAGCATCATTTTATTTTCCCCTCCCCTCTGCTCCTGCACCTTCTCTTACTCCTCTCGTCGACAAGATTAATAGCTCAGCCATTTGTCTCTTATGAAATTCCACTTTTCTCTCCTGGAGCTCCATCTCCGCCATTCGCTGCTCCATCCCAGCAGGTGGGAAAGGCTCCTGTGCCCTCCCCGAGAAGCCCTGTCCTCCTTCTCCCCCCCTCCCCGCCTCCCTGCCAGCAGCCTGTTTGCCAACACTTTACACGAGGAAGCTGCCTCTATAAAAATAAACCGTGCTGAAATCTGAGAGACAGAAACCACACCAGCCTCACACTTCATTATTGGTAATGGCAACCTGTTTGATTTCCATTTGCAAACAGTAGCCTGCATATGTTCCTCACCATGTAGCCCGTCTCCCCGCGCTGTTTTCTGCACAAATTCACGTTCCCCGTGCCTCGTGCTTCATCTGCTTTGTGGTTCGCTTGCTCTGAGCCACAGACACCCCTGGTTCACAATTAAAGTGTGGAAAAAGCCTGTTAAGTCGCTGACTTAGTTGCCTGGTTACTCACCGCCAACACAAGGTTGCCATCTGCAACTGGCTTGAGCCTCTTCTCCCACCTCTTCTACCTTTATAAGATTTTTGCTCCTTGCAGCTGTTTTTTATTGCTGATTTATGCCAGAGAAAGCCAGCAGAGACAGACCTGTGTTTCCTTTTCATATCCCCAGCGTGCCCTGCCACATAGGCATTGCTTGGGGTCACCTGGCCATGCCAGCACTGCACTCCTGCACCTCCAACACTGCCTGGCTCTTACAGTGTAAGCCTGGGCTGAGGATTTAGAATTAAACTTGATTTTCCAGGAGATATTTCTATTAAAAAAAAAAAAAAAAGAAAAGGAAAATGGTTGCTGTAGTTTTACAGAACACCTCTCGCTCACCTTCCCCCTTACACCTCCCGGGAATGGGGGAGAGAATTAAAGGA
>NW_010128875.1:3658-37829 GCF_000699245.1 Pterocles gutturalis | reverse complement strand
TGTTTCTTCCTTCCCGCGGGACATTTTGGGTTCGGGTGGGTGTTTCTGAGGATGTGTTTCCCCTCGGCTCCTAGCGGTAATTTTTTTTTCCCCTTTCCCTCTGTTTTTGGCACCTTCTGATCCCCGGGGCAGTGCGGCTCTGGTGCCCCAGCTGCGGTGTGTGAAAGAGGGGTTGCCATGTCCCCGTGTTGCACTTGGAGCCTGGAGATGGGTGCCAGATTCTGTACTCACGTTTCCTTGTAAATAAATATTCAGTAGTGCAACTGAAAGGAATGGCACGGTACCAGAGGTTTACCGGCAGTCTGGATGAAAGCCCATCAGTCTTTTTGGCACAGGAGTCTTTTTTTTTTTTTTTCTCCTTACTTTAGAGACCTAATGTGGGAGAGAAGTGGGTTCAAGGGACTGTGCCGCATCTAATCAGTGCATTCTGCACCCCGTGCTCATTTGCATTAGTTACTGCAGACAGTGTCCAGTGGTGTATATCACTCAGTAAGTTCTTTTAGCTAAAAGCTTATTGTAAAATAAGTATGAGTACAGTTGATAGAAACCAGCTTTCTTCCCAGACTGATCTGATGTGCTGCTGGTAGTAGTGTGTTTTGCTGATCACTCAGCTGTGATCCTGTTTCACCTGTTTCCTGTGCCTATCTGTGTATTAATATATGTACTTTTATTAAGGGAATTTTGCATGCAGTTTCTGTGCTTGTTTGCCCTGATATGAACATGCTCACACCAATACAACGCTGCCCGTCTCCATGGGTGCATTTTGTTAAAGCAAAAACTGAGTAGAGTGGCTTGTACCGTTGTGCAGCTCCAGGTCGGCAGAGCCTTGAAGCATCTGCTTAATATTAAGCATGTAGACAGTCGCATGAAATCTAGCAGAGCAAATCCTCAAAACTGAGGATACACGGGGAGATCTTCCAGCAGCAGGAGCTGGGGGTGGTGCAGTCCTTTCCCCACCGGGTCTCCCGCAGTGGGCGAGGCGTCAGAAACGTATGCCATGAACAACCAGCAGCGAGAAGCCACTGAACAAACGCCCAGGCTGGCCATTTCCTGGAAGCAGCAATTGCAAGGAAAAGAAAGCAAATAGCTCTGTGAAGTTAAAATCATGATGATATTTGCAACTCAATGTCATGCATGAAACGTGACCACACAGAGGAACCTCTTCTGTCTCCTTTGTATTTAGATTATAGGAATTACTGACACGGAAGAGCTTCAGTTTTTTATTCCGTTGCATTGTTTCTTGGAATCAACACCAGGAGGACAAAATGCTGTTCCAGGTTATGAGCTTGGTACTTTCTCACTACAAAGGAATTAATTTGGTTGATTTTCATATCCAGAGAGTACCACCATCCAGGTCGAGCTGGTACTCTGGCTGTAAAGCAGCGAGGCACGTTGCAGTGGCGTGTTGGGAACTCAGCTCTGGTTGTAGTCTCCCAGCCAAGTGGGATGGACTCCTGCGAGGAGTTGTTCGCCGTGTGGAGGCGGAGGAGTAGCCAATGCAGTGCTCTCTCTGCATTCCTCTCCACGTAGCCAAACCAGAGCCTGAGTCAGCGAAGCCACACTCACAGGAGAGCAAGCATGGTTCTGTGGTTGTGGCCAGGGCTGGGCAGCACAATGTATGTTTTTAAGCCCTGCCTCTACCCATGGCTTCCTGTCCCAAACAAGCCATTTAACCTCTCTTCATCGCAGTTACTTATTCTGAAAAGGAGGGAAAGGGTACATTTTAGGGGGTATCAACAGGGTTAATTCCATAGCACATTTGGCACGCATGGAGGGAGGTCATGGAAGAAGCACCCATGGACCATCTCTCACAGGTCCCCAAAAGACAGCTGTGAAAAGCAAGTCCTCAGCTCTGACCAGCTAAATCTGCAGACTTTCTAACGGGGTCTAACGTGGGAAACATGTACAGATCCCAAAAATAAAAAAAATTGGAAATCACTGCTTTCAAGATGAGAAGATTAATGGTTTGCAGAGCATGTTTCTGAGAGTTCAAAATGAGTAACTGTACTTGAACTGAATAGGAATACATCAGAAATAAGATTTATGCCTATGTTTGAGTGCCTTAATGCCTTAGAGCCCTATATGCCAATGTGCTGCAGTGGTTTGCATCCCTTAAACCAACATAAAGCATCCAGAGTTGGATCCCCTCTCCAGCCTCAGCTTCAAGAGCACCTCCCAGCATGGCCTTTATTCCCTGTCCAGTGACAAGGATGAGGCCACCCACCACCCATCCTCATTAGGACCATCGGCCTCCGACCTGTTGCATCCATGAAGAGTTTTCTCACAAGAACAATACTCATAATAGGACAAGGTCTTTTGCACCAGTCGCGTGGAAAGGACTCTGCACAGAGTAACACTGGAACATGGGATCCCAGTTGTCTCAGACCTTGTTTGCATTGGCCACAGCTGTTTTCTCAGAGAAGCTTCACTCCAATTTGTAGCTTCTCAATTTGTCTTTACCACATTTTGTAGCACTGAAAAGGCCCTGACATAAGAGCTGTCAGCCGTCTCTCAGGTTGAACCTGGCTATCAGTTCCCATTTCACTGCAGAGTTTTGCTTTTCTTTCATTCTTGGCTCTACCACACCTTGACCATGTGCCTCCCCTCCAGACATTCACTTCCAATTTTGGACAGGGCAGTAGCCCACAGACACCAGAGGAGAGGTGACCAGTGCAGATGCAGGAGGGGAACCACTGCCTTGGCAGGCTTGAGGATATCTGAGTGCTGGTAAAAGAGTTGACCATCACTTGCACTGTCCTGCAGTGTCACCTCCACACCTGCATCGCACAGAGTGCCTGCTGGTGATGGACGGTGGCAGCACCTCCATAGCACACCCCACTCCCCAGGCTGTCTCTTGCACTGGCCCGTCTTCACCACCCATGTCCCTACGCAAAAGGCTGTAACAAGTGTCACATTTCTGAGCTAGCTTGTGTACCACTGCTCACATTCATTTCATAATCGTACCCCACCACAAAATTCTTCTTAACAGGCTGGAGACGAGGACCTCATTTATTTGGAGCTCCGTCAACCAGTGGCTTTTTTTACTCCAGACAGTGCTACGTCCCTGCAGTGGGAGGAGTTCTGCAGACCAGGATGCTGCCAGCTTGGGTTTGCTGGTGTCAGGGGCTCTGCTGGTGGGGTTAGAGTTGAGGGCTGGGGAGGAATAATCAAGCAGTTTTGTGCAGCTGTGAAAGCATGGGGAAACCTAACCTGTGTTTTTGCTAATATTTGAGGACAATTGGAAGTCCCAGAGAGGAAACATTTAGCTTTTATTTTTCCTGGTTTGTATTTACTCAGCTAGTCGCTGAGTAACATTCTCTTCTCCAGGGCACTAGGCAGCCCTCTCCAAGCCTCACAACTCCCATTTCCCACACCATGTGGCAAGTCCTGCTACTTCTGTTCACAAGGAGGGAAGTCAAGGTACCTGAAGAGTTTCTCCTTCATTCTCTAAAGCAGCCATTGATGCTGTGGATCTTTAGTTGTCACCTGGATCCTCGTATTTGAGAGTTACCATCCAAAGACAGAGGTGCTGGATGGTGTGAGGATTTGGCCTCAAGTGTCTCAGCGTGTGATGAGACACAGAGGATTCACACATGCTTTGGCGTTAGTGACGCCCCTGAGACACGTAGCAGGTCAGCATCAGTTCAGCCAAACCCAGGAATACAGTCTGAACTGGACAAACTGGATGATCTTCACTGTTAGACCTCTGCAGCTTGCTAACTTGAGTAGTTATTTAAAGTGAATAACTCTCCTGGCTTGAGTAGCCATTTATTTCTGTTCTCTAAGAATCTTTTCTCATTAGCACAAGGGTGTGTGCAGTAAAGTCAGCTGCTTTTACTATGAAGTCTGTGATAGGTTCTGCCACAGAAATCTGAGGAAACCTTGGTGTAACCCCAGTTCATTCTTTTCTCCTCTCCAGGGCATCTGTGACCAGGAGGACTTTTGGGCATAGTGGCATTGCTGTGCATACGTGGTACGCCTGTCCGGCACTAATAAAGTCTATCTGGGCTATGGCCATTAGTCAGCATCAGTTCTACCTGGACAGAAAGCAAAGCAAGGTAAGCATGGTGGAGGTGGGAGGTGCATGCTGCAGTGGGTAAGTCCTCACTCCCCACGGTTCCAGCAAGGTCAGGTCCAGATGGTGGCTGCTTTCCTACCCTCCCTTTCCACTTAAGATCAAAAAAAGGCAATTTGACTTAAAATATCTGCTAACTTTCGCCAGGTTGGGGGAATTTGTATCGAATTCTTGTCTGTGGGAGTGAGGATTGAGGGAAAGGTTGTGCTGAACTGTGGCCAAATTAGAGGAGCCAAAGGCTGCAAGCAGATAGGGTCGTGTCCCTCTCTGGATCGTTTCCACATGTCTTCTGGTTCTTGAACTCTGTCATAAAGTTAGGGCAGCTTCCAATAACTGAGTTCAAAGTAGCTTCACACTCTAAACCTGTTTCTGAATCCTTCTTGCTGTCCCTTGATTTTTACTGTTGTATTTTCCTAGACGTGAGAGGCAGGGATATTATTTCTCTCTCCACATAGAATCTCACAGCAGAAGGAGAGGGAAGGGATGCTGACAGCCTGGTCTTGCGAGGGACTGTCTTGATCTGGTCCTGCACAATGGGCTGCTCAATACACAAATCACCTTGAAACCAGAGGAATGTCCGTTTTCCCTCTAATTCCTTTCATCATTAGTAATTTTAGGCATACCCAGAGCAGCAGGAGATTGCTTTGATCACTTTGAGATCACTTTGAGACAGAAGAGAGACTTCTCATGCAGACGCCCTTCTCTATACCAGCATGCTGGTGTAAGACTTTACAGAGAAGACAATGTGTTTTGAGTGGGTACCTGCTTATACAGCTGCAATGCCTACATTGACCCCCATTGCTGGTGAGATGGCAGGAGCCTGCAGGGTGATATTCTTCAAAATGCCTGAAACAAGCTCAACATCTTACTATTGATGAAAGCACTGCCCACGTTTTCAGGGAGGGGCTGCTCCCACCCATGTACTGGCCCTGGCTTCCTGTCAGGTCCCTTCATGAGCCAGTTTAGCTCACTAAACTGACAGAAAAATCTCTTTTTCCTGTTTTTCTTTGCTGCATTATTTTTCTTCCAGTTTAATGAATTGGCTTGCTGAAATTATGGGAAGGGCCATCAGTATGCTTTTCGTCCAGCTCACTCTAAACTCTTTGAACATAGTTTTCCCCATATGATCTCTGTGACTTTGTTGTAGCATGGGTAGGACTTTCAGATGCCTTAGGCAGAACACATGGTTCCACCCACTTTGGCCATGTCCCATCTAATGCCAAAAACTGTGATTCATCTTAGTTGCTGTGAGCTGCATTGAGTTTAGGGATGTAGCTAACCTCCCACCCCTGCCTAGGTGCCGGCTGTGAATACAGACAAAACTGCACGCTCACCCGATACGGGGTAGTGCTTTCCTGTCCCCCTCCTCTGCTCAGCACCAAAAAGGCAACACGTAGCTCGCTCTGTTTTGCTCTCAACAAAACCAATTCGGCAAACAGAAGTTTATTTTTTTTACTTTTAGCCAGATGCATCTGCTGATGTAGCTGCAAGGTATTTAGGTCACGAGCAACCAACAAACAAAAGGGGATTCTCTCCTCCTCCCGTTTCTTTGGTAAGAAACTGGGTCTCTTCAATGCCCAGGACTTCCCTTCAGAGACTTCTTTTGTTGTTGGCAGATTGCGTTTCAATCTGATCTCCCCTCTCTCACACTCCTACAGACAGCACCACCCACCAGCCCTCGTTTGTCAACCTGTCACGTCTGTGACCATGTCAGCGGGCTTTGTCACAGTGATGCCAGTGGTCACGCTGAGGCTTTGAAGTTAAGGCATACAAATATTTTTGTCCCTTTCTCTTAAGGGAGCTGGTATTTTAGTCTGTTGTCCTCATCTTTGACGTAACGCTGTCAAGAGTGATAGATCCATCAATTTTAATTGATCTGTTAGATTCATCACACTAGTCTCTTCAGGACACTGTAGTCATGTGAGCTTTGCTTTTGGAAACCAGTAAAACATATTCCAGAATGGAGTGATATGAAGTGTCTTCATTTCAGCTCTCAAGACAAATATTTATTTGCGTTTCAGGTCGCATGGGTTCGCATCCCCTTAAATCTCAGTCCCCACTTCAGTTGAATCCCCAACTTCAAAGCAAAACTTAGATATTCCTTCCTTTCATGTCCACACTTGGCATTTCATATCATTTTGACGAAAGAAAGAAAAATAAAAACAAACTTAAAAGAAAAAGCCTGCTGGAGCTCACTGCAACTGAGCCTTCACTCCAGTGATGTAGATTAGATGGCAGGAGATACGACATAGCGATAAATCAAGCTTGAACTCTGTACTCCTCACATAACTGGGCACCAGTTAGATTTGGACCTTCTGCACAGCTCCACTGGAAAATCCCCATCACTTGACTTTAAAAAGAAAGAAAATCAGCTTTGCTTGCATTTTGACCCCTTTGCGAGGAAGTGAGGTCCCAGCCTTCCTTGCAGCCTCACTCTCCATTGAACTCCTGCCAGCTCACCAAGTTCCCAGCGTCTCGCTCCCCGTTGATCTGTCTGTGTCTCGCTGCAATCGAAGCGTAACGGGGAGACTGAAAAGATCCCCAGCTTTCCAAGTGAACATGTCAGCGTTGAGAACTCCTGTCAGCTTCCCTTTTTTCAGGAGACAGATGCAGCAGGACTTCGAGGCATGTCTTTGCTCTGTTGACTGCACCGAGTCAATCAAGCACTTGGCCTAGAAGCCTTGAGAAGTCCCATTTTGTGGGAATTTCCAACAGCATGTTCCTCCAAGCGCAAGGCTTTTTGGCTGAATGAACCAGTAGAAAATAGGCCAAGAGTTTAAAAAAAATCACCTGCAGCAAAACCCCATCACTGTGAGCAAGAGGGATAAATTCATCCCTAGTGTCCGTCTACTCTCTTCACTGATGGATTTTTCTTCACCCTCTGACCCTGTCAGAACAGCGCTGGGGATCAGTTTGGCCCCATGCTTTGAAATGACTCATGAATGAGCCAGTCTCCCTCCATGTAAATGAGACTTGGCAGGTCTGCGCTAAGTGCTTTAAAATTTCTGAGCCTGGAGGGACTGCAGGGCCCGAGGGAGCGCTAATGGGATGTAATCTAGCTTTCCACTATTGTGCTGTCAGTACAGAGCCTAGCCCAGGCCTGGCGCTGGCTGCTGCTCGGTGGCCTGTATGAAATGAGCTGTTGGTCTGATTCCTGCCGCTGATGAGTGGCTGTCCAAAGCACAAGACCACCCAACACTGATTGGCATTGCTGTAGGCAGCAGAGGCAGCAAGGATTGAGCAGCATGGAAAATTAGCCCCATTCCTTTCAGGGGGTGCTCCATCCCAACTGTTTAATGCAGGGCACCATTAGCACAACTGTCAGATCTAAACCCTTCACCGCCGGCTTCAGCAGGTTTGGATTGTACCCTCTGCGGAGGAGGATCACTCTGCCCTGCTGATCCCCTCTCTGCTCTCTTCTGGTTTGCTTTTTCTCTCTTCTAGTTCCAGGGATGCCAAGCTTTGGTCTTACACTATGTTTTCATTGGCCCTGTGTAGGGCACGCTTCCAGCTGCTGCTGGCTTGGCGTGCTGACCAGGACCACAGCCTCCAGTTGCATTGCCTTGGCTCAGCGTTTTAGTTAGTGCCTGGTCAAACAGGTAGGGCAGGAGCGTGCTCTAATTTACAGTCTGAATATGAGTGGAAATAAACTACAGGGCTTCTCTCTGTAACTATCCTACAAATACAGGAAAACCACTGCCTCACAGAGCAGAAGGGCAGGATCTGGCTGTGCAGATTTGGGGTTTAAACTTTTCCTAGACATCCACTGCCATGACTCGGTGTATTGGGTTAGGCAGATACTGGGTTTCATCAGTATGGCTGTTCCTGGGGTTATACAAGGTATACATAACCCTACGTATATGTAGGATTATACAGCATATATACACCTGCAGGGGATAAATCACCAGAACAGCAGCAGTCTGAAGACTTGTTACTTCCAAAGATCTGGTATTGCAGCAAGACAGCAGTTCATGCTCAGGCTCCTTATCAGGCCTTCAGTAGCAGGAAATCTCCTTAGATAAAAGCAGTGACTTTCCTCTTCACCTAGAACTGACCTTCCAGAGCTATTTGGACAACATGTTTCACAGACCTAGTTTCTGACCAGAAATGTCAGATCCAAGAAGCTAAAAGAGTGCAGTCCTTCTCCTGATGCTGATTTTGGGGAGGAGCAGGATATGAGAAGTGTCTTAACTGGTTATAGCATTAGTTTAAAAGGGTCAGTACTGGTTGCCTGATCTGCTCTGACATCTTGGCAGATGTTGCAGCCTCTGCACTCAAACGAGTGAGTGCACATGTCCTGTCCTTGGGATCGTTGTGGAAATAAGCTTGTGAGGCATTTGGGTACCTCTGAATGGTAATGACGGAGCCTGCAAATACCCAAGAATATTAAATTACGATAATGCTTCTGAGGGTGTTTGCAGTATAAGGCTCTCCCAGTGCTGTCTTCATTTGCAGTCTTAAATTAATCTTACAAATACAGTGTGCAACAGGGAGATATTTTACTTCCCTTATTATTTCACTGATGTGCAGACAGAGGCAGGGGATAGCTAAGAACTTAACCTTAAGTGTCTTACCCAAAGCCCCACAGCAAATCAATAACAGAGCTAAGAGTGAAGCTCAGCGTGGTGAGCCATCAGTTCAGCCTTAGTTCTTGTTAAAATGATTTCTGCTTCCTGAGGATGTGAAATAACACTGAAAATCCCATCATGGCAAGCATTCCTTGTGGTCCCATCTCATGTTAGTTCCAGTGGGAACAGATCACACCCTGGTATGTGGATGTCACTCAGCTTCTGATTTGTTAGCACTGTAATGATGTGCCTGTCACCTGAACTGTGTGACCAGGGCTGAGGGTCTCTTCTGGCCTTGAGAGGTGGATGCTCAGGTGAACTGGGGCTTCACCATCCTCTCTGTGTGGCTAGAGAGCCTCAGCACAATGTCCCAACAACTTTCTGGGTTCTGGAAAACAGAAACTGCAGGTCAGCAGCCCTGCAAGGCCAGGCTAATTGAAGCTGAGCAGCACAGGACTTGTAAGATTTGGGCAGTGGGCTGAGCTCCAAGCTCCCTCCATCCATGACTGAGGAGCTCACATGAGGGTCAGCAAGCAGGAAGCCAATTTCCAGGTCAGAGATGAAATAGTCATCTCTGTGTGCCACGCACAGCATGTTACAGACAGCAAGCTTCTTCCTGGTTGTCAAACTTTCTTCCTTGTTAGCATGGCTTGTTAGCTGAAGCAAATTCAACAACCAGTACATCAAACAGCTCAGAGGGTAAGCTAGTCCTTGGTTCAGAAAAGGCAGGAGGAAATTTTCCATGTGGACAGATTATTCCACAGTGGCTTAATGAAGAGTTTCCTTATGTGTTTTTTCTGAAGTGCTTGGAGATTACCTCAGTTGGAA
Organism: Pterocles gutturalis; assembly: GCF_000699245.1. Classification (NCBI taxonomy): domain Eukaryota; kingdom Metazoa; phylum Chordata; class Aves; order Pterocliformes; family Pteroclidae; genus Pterocles; species Pterocles gutturalis. The sequence goes on along the minus strand of NW_010128875.1, from coordinate 28,358 downwards.
ATTAAATTCAGGACTAGAGAGGCTTGGGGTTGTTTTGATGCAGCAGTTGCCATTTTAAGGTGATCCTAAGGCTGTACTGATCAGAAAAAAGACTGAAAAATTTTTGTGTCCACCCAAGACACCTTCATATGTAGGATTCATCTTCCTGGTAGTGCTCAGGCTATAACTGAAGGGCCATCCCAAGAACTTTAATCAATGTTCTTGATCCTCTTGTTCATGTTAAGTGCCTGCTAGGTGCTGTCAGTATGGACTGGAGATAGATGGTGAGCAGCAGCCATGCTCATTTCATTGCCCAGTGCCACTAACCTCCTTGCCCTCAACATTTTCTGCCTTTGTTAGCTCTGTGGACTAACAACTGCTCAACGAAGAGGAAGTTCTGGAGTAATCTCACGTGTTCCCTCCTAAGATAGGAGGAGCACTAGATGATCATTGGAGGTCCCTTCCAACTGAAATCTTCTCTTCTCTGCTCTGCTCTGCTCTGCTCTAGGTTTATGCAGTATTCACATTTACTTTCCCCTGGAGGTGCCTAGGTTGTTGACATTTGGTGGTGTACCAGGGGTGACTTGTTGCCCTAGTGTGACCAGTTACTGAGCTGGGGCTCGCTGTTTGTTACTGGAGTAATGTTAATGCTTTGAAGAGGTCCCTCAGGGGCATTTCATGCAGCTTGTTAGTCTGGACCATAACCCGAACATGTTTTCCTGCCAGTATTTTCTTCCAGCTTCTCATGACAGCCCATTTAAGCCATGTCCTCGCTGTGTCTTGGTCCAAAGTTCATTGCAGATTTGGAAAGGCCCCTCATGGCTTCCTTTATATGCTAGAGATAGTCTTTAGCCTTTGGGATTTGCAGTTTATTATGCTGGCATTTCTGAAGGTTTCTTATTGTATGTGGTAACACAGTCCATACATAGTTTGTTTAAGAGGGAAAAATGTCTGTGGCAAAGCAGAGAAAATAACAAAGAACAGGAAGTGATGCCAGAATTGTACCCACTTAAGAATGTAAAAAGTGCAGCAGTGAATACTGTGCCAGATTGCTTCTATTCTTGTAAAATAATGCAAGTTTGCTGTAGAGCCCTGTTTCCTGCCACAGCAAAAGGACTCTTTAGGGCTCTCAAGATCATTACTAACTCCTGTGTCCGTGTCCAGTCCAAGATTCATGCTGCAAGAAGCCTGAGCGAGATTGCGATTGACCTGACCGAAACAGGAACGCTCAAGACCTCAAAGCTGGCCAACATGGGGAGTAAAGGCAAAATTATCAGTGGCAGCAGCGGGAGTCTTCTGTCATCAGGTAGGTCCTTTGTCCTGTAACTGGAGAGAATATAGTGGGAAGGGCTGTGACTCTGGTATAATGGGGAGCAGCCAGAAGCTGCACTGCAGTAATGAAAGTCACTTCCCTTTAGCCTTTCTGTCTGTCCAGGTGTCAGTCCATCTCTCAGCACGTTGCCCCACAAACAGCACAGGCAGCAGCCTCCCCCTCTCCCATTACTGCTGTTCATTTCCTCTTTGGCCCCAGGATGTCATCTCCAACCTCTCACTTTCCAGCTGAGACCTGGTCTCTCTTCAGTTTCTACCATAATCACCCCTTGGCACCCAGCTCATCCTTAGGCAGATGCGTTCATGAAAGAATCCCCAGACAGCAGTGAGGAAGCAGCCAGCCAGTGCAGCTCACTGGGGAAACTGAGGCTGGGAACTGGTGATGTCCCTCAGCAGTGGCAAGGCAGGGTGGCCTCTTCAGAGAGCACACATCTGCTTTGCCTTTCTGCTGCTGGAATTTGGCTGGTGTCCCAGGCTCAAAAGAGCTGTTCCCTAGTGCTCTCCGTCAAACTAGTGCTGGGACCTAGAGGTTTCTTTTTGTGGCTTAAAACGCATTTCTGTATGAGGAGCACACAATCTGTGAAAGAAACCCAAGAGAAATTGAAATGGAGGAGAGCTGGAGTGTGAGAAGAGGAGTCAGGAGGTTGTCTGTATTTCTTTGATACTCTCCTGTCAGCCTGAACCGCGCAAGTTGTGTGTAAAACAGTGCTAAATGTCACTGCAGGAGCAAAGCAAGGACTGATAGTTTGCAAAGAGCTTAAAGCTGCTCAGGTGAGAAGCTCTTTAGGATGGCATGGTTGCTGGTATCACTGTAATTAACAGTTCCAGTCAATTAGATGCCCTCTGTTAAGCATCACATCAAGTTATCAAAACCAATTGTGTTGAGATGTGTAACACCACAGAATAACCTTCCCATGCTTGACAAGGGAAGAGTCCTCCTAAGAACACAAATGCTTTGAAACTGAACCCACACTGGTGTAGTAGATCAGCTTTGCATCACTGGAACCTTCATGTCTTTAACAAGCCACTCTTTCTTGCATGGAAAACATCCAGCAAGGGGTTAAAATGTGCAGTGCTTACAGAGCTCCTGCACTGCTGTGCAATTCCTTGCCTTGCCTGCAAACAGAGATGCCTTTCTGCTCCTTAGGTCCTCCTGATGCAGGTATACAATCCACCGTCTGTGCCTCCCATCGCTCAGAGAGTTGCAGTAGCTGAGCAGCTCCTGGACTGGTGTCGGGTTGTTGGAGCTCTTTGTTTGTTTGGCTTTTTTTTCCAGCTCTCCTGCTAGAAAGTAAATAACATTAAGTACCCGAAGGAAGTTCTTAAGGTCTTTCCAAGATCTCAGCCTCCTGGACAGCATTCCCAAGTTTGTGAGAGCTGCTTGGTAGTAATCCTGTTTTCATGTTAATACACTGACTTTTCACCTTCCTGAAAAAAACACAGGCGTCTGCTTCTGCTCTCACACAGGGAGAGTGCAGTAGCCAGGTGAAAGCCAGCAGAAAATCAGGCCTAGAAAAGCGTATGTAGGGCCAGTACCTGTCAGGATTATGTGGATGAAATCCCAAACTGGGAGTTGCCCATATTTTGATTTCTGTATGGTGTTTTGCTCCGTGCTCGAATCCCATCTGGCTGAGCATGGGGTTTGCAGACTCAGCAGAATTACAGTAGTGACTAGACCCATGCAGAGTTCATTGACCAGGTGAGTCCTTTCTTCAGACCTGGGTAGGTGGATCAGTCTACCTGGAAGCCTGTGTGGGACTGCATGAACCTCTGTTTTGGTCGAGGTGCTGCTGGTGGGCCAGGCGAGCATGGCTCCCTCCAGGTTCCTGTGTTCAGAGCTGCCATTAGGTCCTACCAGCTATGAGGGCAGGGCTCTCCCCAAAATCTTAAGGAGAGCTGTGGGGTTTGCTGCTGCTGTGTGCCTTCCAGCAGCTACAAGGAAGTATAGAGAGAAGATGTCTGGCAGAGGAGGGAACTGGAGACCCTGGATTGCTTCCACACAGTCACACAGACCCCTCTAGTCCAAGAGCCCCTTCCCTCAAGCCCGCCCTGCGGAGGTGACCCAGCCCTGTCCCCCTGGATGGGGGAGCATTCGCTGCCTGTCCTGCTGGGCACAGTCACCGGCTCTGTCCCAGCCTTTGCATTTCCTGCCATTGTGCCAAGATTATCGGCACACAGTCACAACAATGGTGGGTTATCGCGGTACAGCCTGCATGCTGGAGAGAATAAGTGCAAATGATTAAGTGGCCACAGTAGATTTCCAGGCTATAAATAACCCTGAGTGACTCGAAATCACAAGGGCAGAACTGAATCTCTGTTTGCCTCCCACTTCCCTACTGTTCTCTGTCCATTTTTCTTGGAAATTACTAATAGCCATTTCCTCCTTCCATTTCACTCCTCCTCACTGAAGGGGCTGTCAGTGCCACAAGGAGCACACCAAAGCTGGCATGTCTCCCCTGGGCTTGCAGCAAGGCTGCAAGGAAATAGTTGTTGTTGCTTCCAGCTGTCACACTGTCTGGCCAAGATCCTGCTGTGCAGTGCGAGGACATCGCTGCACCACATCACTTTCAGTCTCAAGACACAGCAGAGATGGAGTCTTACACTGGGTCAGTGACTTCCCCATGGTCACAGCAATTCAGGGCCAAAGCCTAAGCTCCTCCATGTTTCCCAGGCCCTTGATCTCATCTGTGTCTACTGCAGGGTTGTAAGTTTGGTATCTGATGGTCCCGAGTCCATTTCTGACAAGCTCGCTCTTCAACTTTTATCCTAATTTTGGCTCTGAAGGGCACCCACAAAACAGTGGGCTGCTGGGATTTGGCTCAGAGACCTTCTGCTCAGGATCTCTGGGCCATCCCTGGACATCTGGGGCAAGATTTTCCCCGCTTTCACAGTGACATGAACCCTAATCAAAGGCAGCAGAGATAATTATTGGAGCAAAATCAGGTTAGGTCTAAGGTGGATTTTTTCTTCAGTCTGTGCCCTAAGAGCTCTGCAGGGCTCCCAGCTAGTGAGGAGCCCTGTTATTGCTGGGTTATTGTTGGACTGGACCCCAGTCTCCCTTGAGAAACCACAGAGGAGAGACCACAGAGGAGCACCTCTGCTATAGCTCTGCAGACATGTTCAAGGAGCCTCCAGCCCCCTGAGCTCCGTTCTTTCAGCAGCAGTGGAAGTTTCCTGTGCAGGGACCTGTTTACATTTGAAAATGCCACGACAGAGCCCAGCCAGCCGCTTCGCTGGCCCCCACCACTCCATCCGGCAGGGCCATCTCCCAGCTGGACCGCCCCGGCGGGTGTTGGAGCGGATAAACAGCACCCGCGCAGCCTCCAGCACGGCCGTGAGCACGGGGGCTCACGAAGACGAGTCACCACAGGATATCGGAGCGCATCCTGTGTGGAGCAGCTCCAGCTGGGCTCCCTCGCGCCACGGAGGATTTCCTATTTGTCTGGCACAGACAAGAGATAGCGGCTGTCTGAGGTTGCTGGCTGTTGTGCGCTAACATCCTGGTGCAGTGAGTCAGCCTGGGCTCTGGCACAGAGCAAGCGTGGGGGGACCTCCTCTCCCTGCTTGGGGGACAGCCTTCCACGGGGACCTAGACCAAACGCCAGAGAGCTGGAGCCAGCAGCCAGATGTAGCGTGGAGGGTTTGCCATATTTAGATATGTTTTTACTGGAGCAGGAGACTTAACTAAATGAGAAAGAGATGCCTGGATACTCTTGTCTTGCCGCTGCACAGCCACCTTGTTGCATCTCCTGTCCCCTCACCAAGCTGTCACCAAGCCTTGGCTCTGCATGCTCTCTTCAGCATCCCATCTGTTCTCCCTGCTTGTTTTCATCCTTCTCATTTATCCCTTTTCCAAGCTGACTCCACTCTGATACAATAGGTGGAGGAAATGGACACAAACAGTGAGTCACTGGTAGGGCTTTCCTCTTTTCCTCACGTTGCTGGTCTTGTCTCTGACAAGCTTTAAAACAAAGATTGTCTTGGAGCCGACAACTGGTAGCCAGGAGTCCCTGCAGATCTGCACAGGCACAGCACATCGCCTTGGCCAGATCTTTTGGGGGTGTGACTCATTGCTCCATGTCCCCATCAAGATCACCAAGAAGACTGTCCTGACATCATGAGTATTGGAGCAATCACAAACCAGCCCATTAGCACTGGTGAAGAAGCTCAGCCATGAATTCTGCTGGAGAAGCGAGTTTGGCAGAGAGAACCGTGTTCTCCTTCAGTTTCACAGCTTGTGTTCTCCTGAATGTCAGTGGATGGAGAAATTGCCCAGAGAGGCCAAGTGGGTATCAGAAGATGAGCAGTGTATCCACACACTGATCGGGTATTAAGTGGGGGTTCAGGTCACCAAGACCCGCGTCCCATCCTGTGTGCTAAGGAGGAAAGGACATGTACAATTGCCTTGGCTTTGAAATTAAACGAGCAGCATCAGCTATAAAAACAGACCCAATTCAGCAGGTTCCTGGTGCCCACCAAAGACATGGCCCTGTGCTTGCTACCCGGTGTGTTTTCACAACGCTTTTTCTTTTAGGGACATCGAATGGTTCTGCAGAATGTGTGTGAAAATGCAGAGTTTGGTACATCTTTGCACAGCAAATGGGAGGGAGGCTAAATAATAATTTTCACAGAAAAGTTCAAAAGCTATACAGGGAAATTACACACTTCAGCAACATTTTTCTGGTTTACTGCATTAGGAATTAGCCCTAATTGGGGCAGATAAAGTATCTGAGAAAGTCTCCCAGTCAACCATTTCTGTCACAGTAGGAGCCTCTCATGTTAGGACTGATTGTTCAGGACTGATTTTTCTCTGTTGATGATCCCCTCTGGAAGGCATTGCACAGCCGTGACTCAGTGAGCATCATATTTAATAAGGCTGATTTGAGGTGGTATCTGTTTTATTGCTTTGGTCTGTGCTGGCCTTTGATGATTTCTTTCGTTGTTTTTATGGTCTTTTCATTTGTTCTGACATTTGTGGGTCAATTGCCACTGGGTTTAGAAGTGTGTCTCTGGTCACAGCCTTGCTTGAGGCTGGATTAATGCATATTTATAAATAAAGAGCCTCTAATGGAAGCTGTAGGCACCCCAGCAGTACCAAGTGCTGTTCTCTGCTCCTTTACAAGCATCTCACATGGGTGTGATTCTCGTGACTGATCAAGTTTCCAGTTGCTTTTCACCTGTGAGAACAAGCAGAGAATCCAACCCATAAAAATCTAATAATACACCCCAAAATTGTTCAGCTTTTTAAATAAAAAAAAAAATAAATCCTGCAGGATGGCCAAGGGATCATCCAAGTCAGGTATGGTTAAGCTAAAAAAACTCAGCATCACAAGCTGTGAACTGTGTGTCCTGTCCCCTAGCCTTTGAACCCTCTCTATGGTAGAAGAATTTGTGATACAGAGACACGCTTAGAAAAGGTTTATTTGAATTGGTTCATTAGTGCCAAGGAGTGGTTGACTTCGGTTTCAGCCGCATTTCCATTGTTTAACTCAGAATGTGACAATGCACCTGCAGATCTCCCCCAATTCCTTTGCTTTCTGGGAGGGGTGAAAAGGATGGCAGAATGTGCGCTCAGTGGACACTGCCACCGACCACATCGTGGTTGAGTCCAGCATAGTTCTCACACAGGGTAAGCGCAGCTGGAGCAAACTCCGTGAACTGTCTGTGCTTGATTTGGGTCTGTACCAGCTCCGCCAGAAGCCGTTCGTTTCCTTCTTGTCGGCACACCCCGAATCAGCGCAGGCATCTGGCCAGGTCTGAGGCTATTCGTGTACTTTTAAATATTTCGGCATCTATGTAGCTGCTGTGGCAACCCGCAGTGCAAAAACGAATAGCTTTTAAAAATAAATCTGAGGCTGGTGTGGAGGTAGGGAGAAGAGAGAGGAAGGGAAAGGGAAGAGCAGTTGAAAGGAAAACGTAGGTCATTAAAGTTGTCCTAAAAAAAAAAAAAAAGGGTTGAAACATCTGCTGGAATCATGAGCAACATTTTACCAGGACTCAGCAATTTGTTGGCAATTCAGTGAAGGAATTCAGCAGTTCAGCTTTTGCGAGTAACTGCTCACTAGGGTTACTGTTAAGGATTACTAAATGCTAGAGAGGGCTTTCCCTGCCAGTGCAAATACAAGGTTCCTCTAGAAGATCCTGTGAAGTTCTCACAGCACAGATGTGTTTGCAGAATTGAATTTTGTTGCTCTGTGAAAGCAAACCTAGATGAAATGAGGGTGACTACAGCAGCTAAATGAGGATGACTACAGCAGCTAAACAAACATCTTTGTTAAACAAACATTAGGTTGTCCTTCTTTGCCTGATGATGCTGAACCTGGCTGACCTTTAGAGAGTCCTTTTTCCACCTCCCACGCTCCAGGACAGCCCAATAAAAGGTGTAACAAAGGAGGGCAGCGTTTCACAGAAAAAGAGCCGTCTGTCTTCCTGTATGAAAACTGCAGAAAATAGTGATGGAAAAGAGAGAATCACAGAATAATAGAATGCTTTGGGTTGGAAGGGACCTTAAGCATCCCCTAGTTTCACCCCCCCTGCCATGGGCAGGGATGCCTCCCACTAGCCCAGGCTGCTCAAAGCCTCATCCAGCCTGGCCTTGAACCCCTCCAGGGATGGGGCATCCACAGCTTCTCTGGGCAACCTGGGCCACTGCCTCACCACCCTCAGAGTAAAACATTTTTTCCAAATATCTAATCTAAATCTGCTCTCTTTCAGTTTAAAACCCTTATCCCTCATACTGTCACAACACTCCCTGATCAAGAGTGCCTCCCTACCTCTCCTGTAAGCCCCCGTTAGGTACTGGAAGGCTGCAGTGATCTGTGAGATTCTGTGTTCCCCCTGGGCCAATGCAGAACTGCTTCATGGCTGGGTTGCCTCGGTCCTCTTTCAGTTTAGCTTTAACGGTGTGAGGGAATAGTAGCAATGAAAGATGAAGCTGAAAGCACAAATTTAACTCTCTTTTGCTGCCAAAACAAAGAGTTGTTCCCAGGTTCCTTCCAGAGCTCTGTGAAATGGCAGCATTTGCAACTTCCTTGAGCTGAGTGTTTTCACCGTACCCTTGGGGCCAAGCTGCAAATGTATCTAGAAGCCCTCTCTCACCCCATCCTACAGGTGCACAGAAAATTCCATGTAGCATCCCATTATATCTGACTCCTGCAGATAATAAAGGTTTGCTTTCTCTGTACATTGCTCTGGAGGGGCAGGGGAGCCCCCTAGTCACCCTGGGTGCTGAGACCACTGAGGAACCATGAGGACTTCATGCATTGCCGAGTCAAAGGCTTTTCTACAGGCATAAACCTAGAGTACCGCACAAGAAGTCCCTACAGAGTAGTGGGCACAGTCCAGCTGTCTAAACTTAGGTGTCTGGTGCCATTTTAGGTGGGTTAGAGTATCTCACTGCCAGTCCAAAAGAGTGGGGATCTCACAGGGTCCTGTATCATATCTGCTACCCCATAGAAGCCATCTCAGATACCTTAGATCACTGAGACGCTTCCCTTGAGGCAACAGCAATCCCTTAGGCACAGCAGCCCTGTCTGTTCAGCCCAGCTCAAGCCACGCTATGGAGTTTATTGAAAAGGGATCAGATGCAGACTTAGGCTGAGCTGCAGAGCTGCGTGTGGAGCAGAGCTTTAGAGTGTGTGGAGCTGTAGCTCTCGGTGTCATCTGTGGACAGACATGGGATGCTACCGCTGAGTCCACCACAGATCCCAGAACTCAGCTTTCCATAAACCTAAGGTGGACACTTTGAACTACAGCTGTAGCTGAACAGCCAGTAATAGGAGTGAGAAGTGTGTAGAGATGGCATTTACCCCTTCTTGAGCTTGCTTTTCATCTCGCAGCATAGCCATAACCTTCATGTCCGTACTCTGTGATGAAAGGATGCACTCGTCTTATGCAAAGACAAGGGGATTGGATAGAAGTGGTGATTGCAGTATAGACTCATCCCTGAGCCCAGAAGTGTATTAAAAAGAGCAAATGCTAAGCACATCCTGAAAAATCAGCTGCTCAAGTTGAGGACCCAAAAATGAATGCAAACAACGTTGCCCCTTCTTTGAGATGTTAGGTCTTGGATAGCAATTGACGCACCATCCCAAACCAAAATAAAATCAGGAACACCATCAATAAGTTCCCCTAAAGAGCTGAAGTTACAAATGCTGTTATGACATCTGAGCAACAAAGTTGGACTAAATGCATGGACTTGCTTCAGTGGAAGTTGCTGGGTAATTGCCGCTTGAAAAGTCAAGCCATTTGGACATCCAGTTTAAATATCTTGATCTATGTCTTCACAAGAAACAGCTACTATCCCAGAAGGACCTATGGGTTATTGTTGGTTTGCTGTGTTTTACAAGAATCTTGCTAGGTCATTTTGTTCCATTACATTTTTTCATAGAACAGGCACCGTAAGTGGATTGAATTAAATGTTTGCCACTATGATAATTGCAGTTCTTAAGAAGTAGGCTATATTGTTAAATTGTTTCTCCTAGGCTTAATTTCCCAAAAATGCATCTCTAGGGCTTCGTAAACTGTGCTGTTATTTGCCATTGGGAACTTTCATGGGAATCTTATGGCTATTTTTTCTAGGATGTTTACATGAATAATTTTGTTGGTTTTATTTTTCTGGATAATGATTACAGATGTCTTTGTGTACCCCACTGTCCAATCTCTGTCTTTTAGCTTAAACATTAAGAATTTGCCATAAACAAACATGACTGAATAACACCTGCTGCATGTCACAGTCTGATTCCTTTTTTGAGGGACTGCATCCAGGCTTTGGTAAAGTTAACAAGCACTCCAGATGTGTGTTCTGCTGTCAGCTGGCTTAGTGAAATCATTGTTTATTGACAGGTTCCCAAGAGTCAGATAGTTCTCAGTCTGCCAAGAAAGACATGCTGGCTGCACTGAAATCCAGGCAAGAAGCTTTGGAAGAGACACTACGCCAGCGCTTGGAAGAGCTAAAGAAACTGTGTCTCCGAGAAGCGGTAGGCAATGGACATTTTGTAACCTGTAGCGCTTTGTTGCTTGTGTTGTTATAGCATGCTTGTTGTTGGGAGGTGGAGAAGAGATTCCTTCCATTGTCACCTCTTATAAAGCCCGTTGTACAAAGACCTCGGAAGGTCCGACTGTTTCAACTCCAGATTGCAGTGTCACAGGACATTTTCCCCCCAGAGAAGGGGGCTTCCATGTCAGCTGGGTACCCAGTTGGCTTGGGGCTAAGAGGGTGCTCTGCATCCATGTCTGCTGGTTGAAATTGTGTTCTTATTGACTTTGGTGGGAATGTGCAGCTACCTAAATTCCATAGGAAGGCTGTCCTTTCTACTGGTAATCACTTCTCAAGTGCTTTTGACTTCATTAGCAAAACAAAACCCAGACTGATACACTTTCTTCTTGGAGCAGGCCTGACCTTACTGCTTTTCTTCTCCCAGCACATTCTGATATGCAGCACACAAGGTAGGTCTCGTCTGCTCCATGTAGACTCCCTTCATCCAATAAGCTCTGGCACTGCTGGAGAGGAATGGCAGTATGGTGGCAGACCTTGTGAAGAGGAACCGCTGTGGTCATCCCAGGACATGCAGGATAGCTCAGGAACTCATAATCTTTACGCTCACTTGACAGTTCATTCTTGGAGTACACAGGAGGCCAGTTTAGAGATCAATTTAAAGCTTGGGGAAATCACAGCCCTGCTGCAGGTGTGTGTGGAGACTAGCAGCAGTATACGCCTGGGTCATTCAGCCATTCTCCTTTGTATACCAGGCCTGAAAATATGAATTTAACAACAAATTGCGATGTGTTAACACAACAGGAAGCTGGCTGCAGACACTGGCACTGAGATCTTCCAGTTGTTGTTTAATGTTTGATGTGTATCTTGCCTTTGACAAAAATGGGGCAAATAGGTCACTGATTCAGGTCTCATTGCACTTTGTTTCAATCAGTCTGTAGTTTTAACACCAAGAAGAATAAGTTGTGGAAAATACCTCTCAACAAAGAGAGTCAGCAGAAATCTCTGCTGCCCCAGTTCCTGTCCTTTACTCCCCACTAGCTGTCCTTTCCCACCTGGATAGTCCTCATTGACTTCAGCAATCAGCTTGTGCTGATAAAGGTTGGAGGACCAGATCCAGTTTCATAAGTCCATCAAGTACAGAGCTAAGATCATCTGCAGGAAGAAGTCACACACTGTTTGGGGGCTGATGGACAAGGTCTGGAGGGCTCTACGTGCCCTGGAGGAATTTACCAGCCTAAGCTAACACTCCTGACTGCCGATGACTAATTCCCCGCAGCAGCACACATGCAGGGAAGATGTCCCTATGCCACAGTTGCAGGAGCTCACAGTGCCTTCACTTTAACCCCAGCCCTGTCTGTGATGCAGCCTCAAGCACTTTGTGAACAACTGGGATGCAGGCAAAAGCTCCTGCTGGGGCATGGAGGCAGTGGTAAGGAGCAATATTTCCTTAATGTGCTGCAGAAAGGCTGGCCAGAGCCCATCTGTCAACACCTTAAGAGCTGGTAGAAAGTGTTCGTGCTTTCTGTAGGTGATCTGAGAGAGGCAGTTGATGGACACTTGGAATCTGACCCCGTCTTGCAACCCTACAGCTCATCCATCAGCAGCCTGCAGTTGAAAATATTTCCTCTGAGGCTTCCCTTCATCCTTTCTGCTTTGGCATGGGAATGGCCAAAACAGAGGGAGAAGGCAGCAAAGCAGGAGATAAAAAGGGGTTAAAAGTGAGGGAATAATCAAATAAGCATGGCCAGAGCCATTCAGAACAGTGGCATCAGGTTACTTCGGGCCATCACTACTCCAGTTACTTATTAATTTAGATTACATTTCAGGACCGTGCCTATGAATACTTTCCAGTTTATGGAGGCAGCATGGTAGCCCATGTTAATTTTGTTCTGTTCCAATCTTGGGCATTTTACAGAAGATATTAATTCTCTTTCCCCACTGCCCTGCTTCATATTAAGTTAGGAGTTATTAAAAAATATCCTTGTTTCCCTCGTGAAAGAATACAGGAATCTGTGTCTTGATGCAGTGCTTAGAGCCACATCACACTAGAAGAACATGTTACAGAAGAAATGCTGAAATAACCCCCGTGGGGCTGGAGGGGCAACGCGGGATGGGACTCATGAGACATTGCAACAGTGCCTCTCACAAAAGAGGGTTGTGCACATCGGCACAGAGCTATGCTACAAACCCATTTTGCTGAGAATTGCTTAAAGGAAAGACGTGAAAAAGCCGGGTCCCTGTTTCCTAGTGACCTGAAAAGAGTAGAAAGAAAAACCCCATTAGGGAGCGGGGGAGAGACCAGGGCAGGCAGGGGTCTGAGCTGCGCACACGCACACTCGCATTAAGGTCAGCTGCTGTTCTTTGGGATTCAGATGATTTAGGTTACTCTGCCAGCTGGATCCTCTCAAGGCTGATGCTAAGGAACACAAAAGCCTTTTGTCCTTCATGGGGAGACTTTGAGTACAAGGAGTTGGGCTGTGCTCCCTAGTGAGGCTCCTGCCTTTTTCTGTAGGCATTTGAATGCCTTCAATTCAGATGTGTGTGGCTGTATTGTGTAGTCCAGGGAAAGAAAAAAACCACAGCATTAACATCAATATCGTCGCTCACTGCTTCCTGTGTTCCAGATATTCCTCATTTCTGTAGGGTTTGCTTCAGATTTTGAAGAAATTTTTGCAAATGACCCCGTCACTCTGACAGAGCATCATCTAATATTGCTCCAAAGCTGCCTGTGACATCAGTGGGGTTTGTAAGGGGCTCTGATACATGGGGTGTTATCAGGCAGGTAATGAGGTACCAGGCACTGCTTTTAGTGACTATTTTTACTGCATTCCTCTCAGACACACCATGAATCAGGTGGGAATGTTTTTCTGTGTGGGTCATAACCTGCCTGTCTGACTCAGCAGACCTGCATCCTTCGTGAAGGCTCCCAGACCTGCTCACCTCTCAGAAGTAGCTCAGCAGATAGAAGCTCTTCTTTCCTGCTCACCTCAGAGATGAAAATACGTGTGCTGCAGTCTGTTCAGCCTCAGACCCCAATGCTCTAGGGATGGGCACCACCTACAGACCTGCCCTGGGCAGGCCACAAAAATCTGTTTTCATGCACAGGTTAAAGAAAAGTTCCCCACCCTCAGCGTCAGGTCCTGGGACGAGTTCACAGGGCTGGGTGCTCTGCTGTATGTTTATCAGTTGGCTGGATATGTTGTTAATGAATGCCTGTCGTTTTACAGTCACAGTTCAAGAGCGGTGTTGTGCTGTGCTCTGCTGCAGGATTTCCCAGATCACTAACAGTGTTTTCTGCTTACAGGAGCTCACAGGAAAGCTGCCACAAGAATACCCCCTAGATCCTGGGGAGGAACCACCTATTGTAAGGAGAAGAATAGGAACTGCCTTTAAACTGGATGAGCAGAAAATCCTGCCTAAGGGAGAGGTGAGGCTGTGCCTTTCCATCCCAGACCCGTGTCACCACCTGAGGTCTCGTAAGAGGTCCAGCGTGCATCCCATAGGAACCATCAGTCCTACAGTCATTTTTGCTTTAAATGACTGTAGCTGGTCACGGTGTCTTTTTTTGTTATGTGTGTGTATATATATATATATCATATCCATCAGAACAGGGAAGTAGCCAGAGAGTTGGTGGACTTAGTTCAGATTGGGAGTAAATGTTCAGCCCTGGCTTTGCTAGAGGTAACCGAAACAGCCTGGGTGACCAATTGGCCCATGACAGTCCAAGTGCTCCGGTGACCAAGTGCAGTGACTTGTGTGAGTAGGGGGCACATCAGGAGCCCCTTGAGCCATCTGAGCCCTGCTGCTGCCCTGCGTTGTTATTGCAAACAGCCACTTGCTTTCTGCTTCAGTAGCAATCCTAATTCAGATCTCCTCTAACGGGGAGAAAAGCATCACAGTTATCCATCTTAGCCCTGCAATATTAAGATGAAAGCATTTTGCTCTCCAGTCCTTAAACAAAAGGGCCTTCGTCCCTACCTATGGGGAGCTGGAATTATGTTTTTCTAAGTTTGCCAGGGAGTGTTTGTTCTCTTCCCTTGCTCCCACAATGTGCTGGGTCAGTGCCCTGAACCGTGGCTGTGAAAACAGGCCTGCAGCAGCTGTAAGGCGGGACTGGATTCACAGAAAAGCTATTGTCTGCAGAGACGCATTTGTCTCAAGACACTTGTGTATATTCCAGTCTTGAGTTTCCTTTTTATTTTCGTAAGAGGAGAGACTGAAGCTGGTGTGACTGTGCGGTTTAAGGCTCCATTCAGCCAGGGAATTAACTGTTTGTCGTTTTGTTGGCATTTTCCTTCTGCTGAAAAAATAAACAGCTGGAGCTCTTTAGTTTTCTTCTCAATGGAGCCTGGGAGAGGAATTCCACCAAAGTCAAATATTCATGAACTAGCACATTTAATTAAGCTTTTCAAAGGGAAGCACAGCTTAACTGAGTTACTCCTAAAACCCCTGCAGTCTGTTGGCTGCTCAGTTATAACCTGATCTCCAGCTTCCCCACATCTTATTGCTACAAGGCAGCTTTTGGGGCCAGCAGGTGAGGAATCTCCGTACTCCAGCAGCAGGGTTAGGTGGGGAGAGCATGAAGGTAAAGCAGCTCCTCCCCATTGCAGGCACGCTGCCTTTTGGCATTGGCAATCCAAACATGCTGACTCAGCTTTTCTCTACCTCCCTTTTCATCTTTCAAACTTTAAGACTGTGTTGAAAACCATATATTTCTGTTCTCAAATAATGATGTTGAGCTGTGTTTATTTGTCTGCCAGTTTGAGAGCATTTAGAGAGGCCAGCAATTATTTTCATGCGCTTTTCAGCAAGTGCAAATGCTAGAAACTCAATTTAAAACAAAAGCTGAAATTATCCCTCAGTCATGTAAATCCAGGACTGATATTACCAACTGTGACAAGGACCTGAAGCAAGGCGCTTCCATCTGAAGGCAGATTATAGCTCTCATTTTCGGAGTTTTTATTTATAGGGGCCTTGCTGGGAGAAAATAGACAGTTATGGCCAGAAGGAAAATAAATATGTTTTTCTGAGATATACGGATTGATTTAGAACTGAATCTGTGAAGGTCTGAAATGACAGCTCACATTAAACTCTCCGTACCTTTAGTAAGAGCTTTGTCAGAGCAAGACTTGCAGGGAAGGGTCCTATTGTGTTTTTTGGTGATCGCCTCTACCTGGTCCAGAGTTCCTGACTCTAGGAGGGATTTTGCCAGAAGCTGGTGAACCACGTTCCAGGCCTTAAAACTCCGTGGTGTCAAATTCACTTTCTATATGTTTGGCACTGTTAGAGCTTATAAACTCTTCAAAGCAAAAAGATGGGGGGTGGGTTCAGTCTTCAGTAAAGTGAGGGAAATTATAATTATAGATTTAAGGCAGTGCTGACTCACCACTGACAGCAAAGGGAATTTTTTTTTTTAAGCCAGAAGCCCAGAAAAAAACTTCAGAGAACTACTTCAGTCTGATTAATTCCCACAGCGTCAGCTCTTGCAGCATACGCCACTGCTAAACAAAGAGAAAGAATTTGAATTTGCATTGACGGGGATCTCTGTGAATAGTGGCTGTCAGTGCTTGCAATCTGAACTCCCACCATTCACTAGAAGTAAAAAAGCTCAGCATTTTTTCCCTGATTTGCAGTGTACTGTGTTCCCCTTCTTAGCAGACTAACACCAAAAACTCCATGGAGTTGGGGGAGGTAGCCAGATCCATTGCAGATTAGCAAGTACCTTTGAAGCTCACAGCTTGGGGTCCTGGTGCAGACCAGAAAGCTCTGTATCAGTTTCTGCATTGGCATAATAAATTGGCCTAAATCCCTTGACTTTGGAGGATAACTAAAAATCAGTAGGTTGCTTCCAGGGTTCACCTGGTTGCATTTAAAAACTCTGCTGAGACTCTGCAAGGGCTGATGTTGGAGACACTAGTCCTTTTTGGCACACAGAAAACTTGCTGTTAGGCACTGCTCACTCCAAAATCACCCTCCTGGCTTGTAATGCAAGGAGACAATTTTCTGGTGCAATCAGTTGCAGGAGTGTAGTGACAGGACAAGGGGTAATGGTTATAAGCTGCAAGAGGGTAGATTTAGATTAGATATTAGGAAGAAATTTTTCACTGTGAGGGTGGTGAGGCACTGGGACAGGTTGCCCAGAGAAGCTGTGGATGCCCCATCCCTGGAGCATCCCTGGAGGGGTTCAAGGCCAGGCTGGATGAGGCTTTGAGCAACCTGGGCTAGTGGGAGGTGTCCCTGCCCATGGCAGGGGGGTTGGAACTCGATGATCTTTAAGATCCTTTCCAACCCAAACCATTCTGTGATTCTATGGTCCCTTTCACCAGCTGTGCTCCCAGGCACTCAGTGAGCAGACAAAGGTGATGTGGGTACACTCAGGGAGGCCCTGAGATGAGGGAAGCAGCAGGACCGTGGATGCTTTGCTGATGGATAGCCTTGGTTGGAGCTTCCCCGTAGCTGGGCCAGGAAGGTTTGGTAGTAACCAGAATCCACTTGCCTTTCCCCAGGAGGCAGAGCTGGAGCGCCTGGAGAGGGAATTTGCCATTCAGTCGCAGATCACGGAGGCTGCCCGGCGCCTGGCGAGTGACCCGAACGTCAGCAAAAAGCTGAAGAAACAAAGGAAGACGTCCTACCTGAACGCACTGAAGAAACTGCAGGAGATCGAAAACGCCATCAATGAGTATCGCATCAAATCTGGAAAGAAGCCAACCCAGAGAGCCTCCCTGATCATAGATGGTAAGTGGGGCTCAGTGCCCATGGCATTGCTGAAGGGTCTGTGGAGGGCAGGGAGCAAAATTCTTGCCTTGAACTCGTGGCTTGAGGCACAGATTTCCCCTTCCTCCTCTTTCCTCTCCTGACTCCACGGGTGGTGGCAGTTGGGGTGTCCTCTCCTGTACCAGCGTGCTGTCAGATGGGTGTCTGAGCTGCGTGCCGTGCATTAGGGATGTGCTGGTTCACAGCACAAGAAGCAGTGTCACGCTGTAGATTATCCGCGTGTCAGGAAAGCAGACTCTGACTCCTTTGTTCACCTATAAAATTGTTCTGTTAACGTCTTCTCCAGAGTGGTGCTGTACAAATGTAATTAACGTTACTAGATTGGGGTGAGCTCTCTAGCTGAAAAGCATCTGTAAAATCAAAGTGGTAGCAGTGTCATTGCTGTGTTCAAATGCTGGTTTTTTTTCTTTTTCTTTTTTTTTTTTTTACAATGTAATTCTCAGGGCACTTTATGGTTTACTGGGTTGTTGATTGGTTTTTATGAAATCCATTAACTTTCTGCTGTGGTTCTTTCTCCCTTGCTGATTTTGCCCTTTCCCTTTGACTTGCAGAACTTTTCTCTGTGCCTTTGTAGCAGGAACTGAGATTAGAGCTGCTGTATTTGTGACCTGGGTACCAACTTGCACCGCAGTCAGGGATAACAGACAGCCGTGAGGACATGGGGTGGGGGAGGCAGCTCAAATGTGTGCACACCAAGAACCATGAGAGCTTCTCCTGCTGCTACAGAGGATGCTCAGAAAGCGTTTCCCTGAATTACAGAAAACTGGTACCCAGTATGAGCCTTTAGTTAGCAACACAATGATAATTTTAAGAAGGTGGGAGATCAAACCCACTGTCTTTAAGGCCTGAGATATAAATCTCACTAATGGCACCATGCCATTTTGCATCCTCTGGGGATCTCAGCTTTCTATTGTGACTCAGTCTTAATCCCCATTAATTGAAAAGAGTTATCAGCTCCTTGAAAGGCAGCCTGCTAGTGAGAGACCTGGCCTGCAGCTCTGCCCTCCGAGACTGAGAGTGGGCTGAGTCAGTTGTTTATAGGAATCTTGCCTCTTGGCTGTGTGAGGAGGAAGATGTGGGTGGCTGCCAAGGCTCAGACTCAGTGGACAAAGATCACAGTGCAGTTCAGCACTCGGTCACTGCGATTCTTGGGACCATCTGACCATCTTTATATTTTCTTCCCTTCAGAAGGAAACATTGCCAGTGAAGACAGCTCACTCTCAGATGCCCTTGTTCTCGAGGATGGTATGTTGGCTGCTGTATGTTCTGGAGGGCGGGAGGTAAACAGGGAGGGACGTGTGAACTCCTGATTGACACTCAAAATGGAGGAACTGTTCTGTGTAATAATCCACTCAAACAAAATACTTGGTTTCCTCTGACTCTACCTTGTAGTCAGACATCAGACCAGGAACAGTGAGTATTGCTGTGGTTACTGCTCTGAATTCTTTCAAAAGACAGTCCCAGAATGGCCCCTTATTTTCTCTTAAGGTTTCAGTTGCTTTAATGCATCACACACTCTTGCTGGCCATTCCCTCCCAAAACGGGAATGTCAGCTGGTGCACTTCTGAAAGTCAGGTTTTCAGGTTGATCCTGAACACAACCAGGGGAAGCGGGGTAAGGAAGGAAGCTCTGAAGGTGCGATGGTGTCCCCCCATCACTGGAGGTGTCACGTGGCTATCAACTCTCTCCCTTCTTCTCTTCGCAGAGGATTCTCAGGTCACCAGCACAATATCCCCTCTCCAGTCCCCACACAAAGGACTCCCTCCCCGGCCGCCCTTGCACAACAGGCCTCCTCCTCCACAGTCACTGGAAGGCCTCCGCCAAATGCATTACCACCGCAACGACTATGACAAGTCCCCCATCAAACCTAAGATGTGGAGCGAGTCATCGTTGGATGAACCCTATGAGAAGGTCAAGAAACGCTCCTCACACAGTCATTCCAGGTGAGCCAGCTGTCTTGAAGCCCAATCACAGAGACATTCTCTGCTTTCAGGAGGGATGGGTGTGAGCCCTTTCAAAATTTACAAAGTCGTCCTTTACTAAAAGGAGACTTTTAGGTATTTTAAGTTGTGGTGTTTGTCTGACAGCCAGGGTCAAAACTATGATAACATGTCATAAAAATTAGGCTGCACTCACATGACTGGTGCTTGGTAGCTCAATGATATTTTAAAAAACATTGAGAAAGGAAGGATGGTGGTGGATCATCTGAGGGCTTTGATAGGGCTCACCCCCCCAAGATCACAGGCATGGGAGCCCCTTCCCCAAATTCCTGCCCAGGAACTGAAGCAGGGTGTTTGCTCCACAGCAGTCACAAGCGGTTCCCCAGCACTGGGAGCTGTGCCGAGGCAGGAGGGAGCAGCTCGCTGCAAAACAGCCCCATCCGGAGCCTTCCCCACTGGAACTCCCAGTCCAGCATGCCGTCGACACCGGATCTACGGGTACGCAGTCCACACTACGTCCACTCTACGCGGTAAGTCCTGGCTCCACAACGGTCTCACCTTGCTTACCCTGAAATAAATGCTCTTTGCTTTATCCTTCCCCAGAATATGAATTAATTCCCAGTTCAGGAAGGGACACAAACCAGTCCTGTTCACATCAGAGGCTCAAGTGCTGTTGCCAGTAGGGAGTCTCTTCTGAACTGAGATCCTGAAATCACTTCAGATAAATGTGATCCTGTCCCTCATCTCCCCCTCAAAGTAATCAAGCTTTAATTCTGCTGGGGCCTTTAATCTCAGGGACTTTTATAGGCACTACAAACCTCACGCCACTTTGAAAAGGGATGTGGTACTTCTGCTAATTTCTGCAGTAAATTCCTCCATGGATCCAGCTGCAGATAACATGTTGTTTCCTGTCTGATACAAAATGTTGGATAGTGTTAATTCTCTCTCATAGATAAAATGTTTGCACGTGTGATCTTATGAGGAGAGAGAGCCTGTCAAAGCAATCCACCTGAGGATCCAGGTGGCAGTGGAACAAGCCCAGGGCTGACAGAGGGAAGAGCTGAAGTGTGTAAGGGAGGTGACTTGATGCGTGTGGCCCAATTTTACTCCAATTTTCAGCAAGATTTCCACAAACAGTTCTGCTTCATTGCTATTTTGCTGTCCTGGCAAACTCCATGGACACTGTAGGAAGCAGAACTGAGCCAAAGCTGTGTGCTGTTAAGTATCCTGCCCTAAGGGGCAGTGCTAACATCATTTAGCTCTGCATAAATCAAGAGTCATGCCAACACATCAGACTGGGGCAGAGACGATACGAGGCATTGAAGCCCTGGGTTAAGTTTGTTAAAAGTTTTTGGCTGAGAGTACCTTTCAACAGTGCAATGTTTGTTAACACTGGAGCCAAGCTGCGTGAGAAACAAGCCTGGCACAGGGCTTGAGAAGTGACCTTGACTGGGTAGGGCCATTTGCGTGTTTGAAACAACCATTGCTCAGTCTGTGGCTCATTCATGAGCTGTGCGCCCTGGCCATCCGTCATGCGGGTGTGTGACTCGTTGGGGGTGTTCCTGCTCCTTGAACGGATGGCTGGAGCTCTCCAAACAGCCGGGGTGAATAGAGACCACCCAGACTTGGCTGTGAATTGGGCCTCGTAAACTTGCGATTCAGGGTGGCTACCTGAAGGACTGTCACCCACTGATAGTCTTACATGTGTTACCCATGGCTGGGCCCCAGTAAAACCTAGCTGCTTCACAGAGGTGACTTTTTCAACAGCCAGTGGAGAAATCAGTGCATTGTGGGCTAAGTACGGGCAGTTTGTCTGTCTGTCTCACAGCAGGTGGATTGTACCTGTGCGGGCATTCATGGGCCACTTGCAAGGGAATCCCACCACCTTTGAGGCTAAGGTCTTAGGGTTTGCAGAGCTGGAGCAAGGTGACCCTGGTAGCACAGGGATGTTGCTGATTCAAACAGCTCTGCCACAGGGCCTTGCCAGCAGAGCCAGGGCTTGAGGTCCCCGGGTTTTGCCCTTCAGACGGGATCTTTCCCAGGGTGGCAAGCCACAGAGGAATCAGGCCGGGCAAGGGTTAAAGTCCCACATGGTGCTGCAGACTGAATGCCACCACCAAGGAGACTGGAGAGGAACAGGAGTAGAACCTAATTGCCCCAAACCCCGCAGCAGGGAAGCAGGTTGCTTTACAGCCAGCAGCCCTGCACAGTGCTGCAGGGGTCCAGGTTTTCAGTGCCCTCAGATTCCCTTGCCTGGGAAGCTGGCCTTGTGTGCAGAACGGGATGGGGAGTGCTTCGTCCTGTTGACTTACCAGCCTGGATTTTTTTCCTGGTACCTGCAGGTCAGTAGACATCAGCCCAACCAGACTGCACAGCTTAGCTCAGCACTTTAGACACCGGAGCTCCAGTTTGGAGTCGCAAGGCAAGCTCCTCGGCTCAGAAAATGAGACAGGGAGCCCTGATTTCTACACCCCAAGGACTCGTAGCAGTAACGGCTCTGACCCCATGGACGACTGCTCTTCCTGTTTCCTGGTACCTGCAGGTCAGTAGACATCAGCCCAACCAGACTGCACAGCTTAGCTCAGCACTTTAGACACCGGAGCTCCAGTTTGGAGTCGCAAGGCAAGCTCCTCGGCTCAGAAAATGAGACAGGGAGCCCTGATTTCTACACCCCAAGGACTCGTAGCAGTAACGGCTCTGACCCCATGGACGACTGCTCTTCCTGCCCCAGCCATTCCAGCTCTGAGCACTACTACCCCGCTCAGATGAACCCCAACTACTCCACCCTGGCAGAGGATTCCCCGTCGAAAGCCAGAGAGCGGCAGAGGCAAAGGCACAAATCGGCAGGCAACCTGGTCTCTTCCAATTCAGGGAGTATGCCCAACCTGGCTGCGAGGAACGGGACGGGACACCACCGCGTCTACCTGCACAGCCAGAGCCAGCCCTCATCCCAGTACAGGATCAAAGAGTATCCCCTGTACATCGAGGGCAGCTCCACACCCGTGGTGGTGCGGAGCCTGGAGAACGACCAGGAGGGACACTACAGCGTGAAAGCACAATTCAAAACCTCCAACTCCTACACAGCGGGGGGGATGTTTAAGGAGAACTGGCACGGGGATGAAGTGGACTCCGTCAGGCTCACCCCCTCGCGCTCCCAAATCATAAGGACTCCATCTCTGGGCAGGGAGGGCCACGAAAAAGGCTCGGGTAGGACTGCCGTGTCAGACGAGCTGCGGCTCTGGTACCAGCGGTCCACAGCCTCCCACAAGGAGCACAGCCGCCTCTCGCACACGAGCTCCACTTCCTCAGACAGCAGCTCCCAGTACAGCACATCTTCGCAAAGCACCTTTGTGGCACACAGCCGGGTCACGAGAATGCCTCAGATGTGTAAAGCAACATCAGGTGAGAAACAGTCCCGGGCAAAGGGGCAGGAGGGACAGGGGCTTCATGCAGCCCAGATTTGTGCCATTACACCTCGGCTGGAGAGCAATACCAGCCTGTAGCACGTTATCTGGCCTTCACATGCTGCTCGCCAAGCGTGTAGGCAAGACGCTGGGGGGCAAGCCTTGTCCGAGACACTCATCGGGTGAGAATTTTTTTCCATGGAATCATCACTTTGCAATGACGGGCTCAAAAGACAGGGACGGGGAGGACCCAAAGCCCTGTTCTTGCCAGGTCTTTCCTCAGACCGCAGTTGGGTTTTGGGTGATGGCATTAGGGGCTGACCGTGGAGAAACCTTGGGGGTGGGAGTGTGTCACTCTTAGTTATCACAGCGAGGGGAGAAATGAAGTAAGCGGGGGCTCAGCACGGACTAGAGGAATGCGTGTCCTCGATGAAACACCAAAAGCATGAGAAAGGTTACGTGGGGAGCATCTGAGCCCCTCTGCACCCCACAAAAATGTTTGAGTGATGACATCTTTGTGCACTGCTGAGATTTGTTTTTCCCACGCTGTTCCAGTAACTCTGCTGATAATATCCTCAAATTCAGAGCACTTAAGTTCGTGCAGTATTATGCCTCTTTGTCATGTACAGAGCTTTGCACTGCTCTGTACTGTTAATATTAAATGGTAAGAAAACAGTCAAATTCATTAAACTGAGGAGGCCGCTATGTGTTATGAAACAGTCCAAGGTTAAATATTTACTGGCCATCAGTCACCACTGGACAAGCCAGTTTGGATAGATCAAGGACTTGCTAAAAACCTGAATCCAGACCCATATGGACATGATTGCTGGTTAATCAGAGTTTGTACCGTGCCCATCCCCACCCTTCCACATGCCTCAGCCTTGGCGTGAATCACACCATTGCTCCGGCCTCATTTGCTGCATGTCCTTTTGGCCTCCCTGAGCAGACCAGTGCATCGTCCTCCCATGCTGGCTGTTTGCTTTCTGACATCCTATCGTGGCACCTAGTCCATGGTGACCACACGCTGACACCAGCAGGGCTCTGTATGTGCTGCTGACTCCAGCATGGAGCCAGAGGTGGTTTGACACCAGGCTCCCTATGGGCCACCAACAGCTGCCCAAGAAGAGGCTGATATTCATGATGCAAACACTTGTAGGAGGCCCAGATATGGACCAAGACACAAGTAGCTGCTGGAACCGTCCTGTGTCTCCATATGAAAATCTGTCTTCCCCCTTTGATCAGTCAGCATTTCTGTTCCATCCAGCAACAGAAAATACTCACTGGGAAGCTTTGCCTTGCTTAGCTTTGGAAACCATACCAGTCCAGTTAGGCAATCTAGAAAGGAAAATGGTGGAGTTGGGGGGAAAGCACATAAAAACTGCTTCAAATCCGTCCATTCACCACCCAGCTGGGTCTTGAAATCTAAATGTGATATCTGGGTGGCACAGTGGCAAGTGTGCTCCGTAATCACAGCTTGTTGTGACCAGTGGGCAGCGTAGATTGGTTTTGCGTTCAGAGTCAGTTCCCAGTTACAGCTGTGGGAGGATACTGACCTCAGGGGCTGTCAGCTCCAACGACCAGATTAAAATTTGGTTTTCTCCTGAAGTGTCATTTGTCAGCAGCTAAAGAATTTAACAGCACCAAAGGGGATGCCAGGTAGAAATATACATAATTTTAGCTGTTGAGCCCTAGCTGATAGGTCTGTTGGGACTTCACACTGTCCATCAGAGAAGATGGTACTTCTACGCATGTATTAAATTCAGAGGGTCAACACTGTATGGACTTGAGGAGGAGGAAAGATCAGTCAGATGGATTTCTTTTAGCTAGTCTCTCACCGGGGAAACTCCACTGAGAACCACTGCCAATGGTAAATTTTTAGTTCATGTTGCTTCTGTCTTCACTGAACTAAGACAAGCTTTCCTCTGGTTCCATAGCAGTAGGGTCAGCAAAGCCCAACTTCAGTTTATTACAGATGCACTGTGAAGGGTAACTGTAGCTTTTGAAATCTTTAGAGGGCTCTTCCTCCTTTGCACATGAAGCAGTGTCCTTGTCCAGACTCCTGCCAGTGCCAACCCTGGCTCCTGGGGATACAGAGCATCTCCCACCACCCCTGTAAACAGCTCAACAGGCTGGGCTCCTCCAGTTCAGGTCCTGTGCAGATGTGCCAGTCCAGGCAGCAGCAGAATCGATGAGCTTTCATGCTGGGAGAGGTGTGATATTTCCCAGGAAGGGCTCAGGAGATTCTGGGTGGTTGTATTCATGTGGAGGCCAGG
>NW_010128875.1:0-3646 GCF_000699245.1 Pterocles gutturalis | reverse complement strand
TGAGGATGGACACAGCCCGTGACACGCAGCAGCGTCAGCACCAGGCTGGCTGCTCCCGTGCTGTGTTCTGGCACAGCCATCTACAAACAGGGTGAGGTCTGGCTCCCAGGCTGTGTGTTTACTCACTGCCGGACATGTTTCTGCGGGTCCAACCAGCTGATGCTTCTGAACCACCCTGACCCTTGCACCCACACCTCACCGGTTCTTTCTCCCCACCCTTTGGTTGTTTTTCAGCTGCCTTACCTCACAGCCAGAGGAGTTCCACACCGTCGAGCGAACTCGCAGCCACGCCGCCAGGCAGTCCCCACCACATCCTCGCATGGCAGACTGGGTGAGTGGCCATGGGATGGGGTTCCAGAATTCACCTCGCTCAGTGCCAGGGAGAAAAACCTCCACACACACAAAGGGAGAGCACAGGGAGGAGGAGCATCCTCCAGGTGCTCCATAGCCTGTACCCACACAGCATTTCCAGCCTCCCGCCCGTGCTCTCATAGCAGCGGAGCTGTAGTTTAGGCTGGCCAAGACATGGCCTGGCCATCCGCACCCAGAAGCGCTGCTCCAAGCACTGCCAGATCCACGGGGGAAGAAGCCTTGCAGGTTCTTCCTGCTTGGACAGTCTCCTTCCCCCAATTTTTCATATGTTGAAATAACTCATCTGTTTTTATAAACCATCACACTGGCTGTCCAGACCGAGGAGATTATCACTGTAAAGGCAAGGTTAGGTGCCTGCCATATTTGTGTGCGCAGCAACTGCATTTTACTGATAGGTTTTCCCTAGCAATGTGTCTTAATGACTATTACATGCGTCTTTTTTCAGCTACCACTAATTTAACGTGCTTCACCAAAGCGTGAGTTGAGTCATTACATGCAGGCAGCCATTACTCATGTAAATATAGTAATTGGGTTCTTTGGCACCTCTTTGTGAGGCAGGGAGTTCCAGGAGTAAACAAAAAGCGTTTTGCAAGCTCCTGTAGGTGTTCTCTAGCAATCTCCTGTAATTCTGTCCCGCCACATGAAATAAAGATCATTTCCAGATCCCGTCTAACTCAGCACGTCCCGGATTTTTGCATCTAAATTGAGTTTGGTGAGATCAACTAGAACGTTTCAGACTACAGTCCTCAAAATACCGTAGGCCCTGGAGTAGGAAAACAGATACGATCCCCTGAGCTATGAATTGGGACCAGTAACTTCGCAAACATTTCACTGTGCAGCCACTGGAAAATCTCATGCTCTTTAATTTCTTCTGGTCACCTATGACCAAGTTTGGCCTCTGGTTTTACTCCAGCACTGCTCATGACTGCACTTTAAAATGGAGATGAGGAGAACCATAACCACAACCCCCGTAGGCCTACCTTGGATTTTAAATTCACACATTTGACATCCAGCCTCACATGGTCTTTGCATGTGCTTCCAGCTTTGGAACAGGAGAATTTTCCTGCTCTCATTTAACAAAAAGCCAAGGGATCGCAAGATAGGCAAAATGGCAGCTATCTTAACTGTACACTGAAATTTCCACTATTAAGGGTTTGAGTCTGGACTCAAATCAGTCTCAGTCTCCATCCCAATCCTAATTCCTCTAAATATCTCCATGATGATCAGAAGTAAAACTGGTGAGCAGCCAGCTGAGAAATCTGTTTGGAAAAATCCCCCCTTCTCTTATTTTTCCATTCAAGAAAATTCCTGCACCCTGTCTCTCACAGCAAAAATCCATCAAGCCAAATTCTCAGCTGGTGAAAGTGAAGTTATCTAGATTTATAGCTTGGGCTGTGCACCAACAACTAGTGCACAAAGAATTGGAGACAAATCAGGATTTATTTCATGCCTGAGCATAACACCCAAGGTGTTACAGGAGGAGCAGATAAAGTTTGCCATTCGGTGCCCAACACAAACTCCCCCACTGCAGCAGCAGGCTGTGCCCTCCCAGCACGACTCGGAAGATTGACAGTTCTCCCCAACATGTTTTTGTGTCACTAACTTTTTCTAAGGATGATTCATCAACTTGTTTCCCCACTGGATTAATAAGCTCGTAACAATGTCTGTGTCACTTCTTTTCTTTAACATTTCCTCTCTCCTCTTTCCTCCTTTTTTGCTCTCCTTTGTTCAGAGAAGCAACAGACAACTCACCCACTATGGATGAGTCTCAGTCTCCAACCCACCAAAGTACTGATGAATAGAGGTATAGTAAGGGAACGTTTTCTTCTTTCATCCTTCTGCCTTACAGTCCATGAATGCAGTGCGAATAACCAGCATCCCCCGCTGGCCCAGAGGAGCAGCCCCTTAATTGGGGGCTTGTTTGTTAGGCAACAAGGCTTCCTTCAGCTCTTGGAAGAACAACTTGAAAGCATCTCGAAGCCTTCTCTGTGCCTTTTCAGCAAGTTTGGGGCTGTGGCGCTTTCCCCTGTGACAAAGGACTCTGGGCCAGTTTCCTGCAGAGGTTGAACTGGCACAGAGAGCAGGCGGTAGTGACCAATTTGTGGTTGGGGACATTTCAAAGCAGCGTGGGTAAAGTTCTGCAGAGTGTCTGGGAGCAGTGTGGTGGGGAGACAGGCTTGGACAAATGGGGGCCTCGGGGGACCTGGATTGAGCCCCTGGCAGTGCTCCAGCCATGGCACGGAGCACCCCTTTCTCCCCTCTTCCCTCCTGCAGCGCAGAGCAGAGGATGTTAGCAGCAGCAGCATGGTTTCATGGAGCGAGGAGCAATCCTGGCCCAGTTCCTGTGGGAAGAGAGAAGGGGAAGGGTGGCGGGAATAAAAAAACCCTCAGAGTATTTCTATTTTAATTAAACTGCCATCGTGTCTGACACTCTCATTTGAATCTACAACCATTCACAGCTGGCATCTGTCAAGTATTTCAAGCCTAGATTTCTAGAGATAACCCATAAACCTCCGTACTCCAGCACAGAGCTGGGAAACAAAAGGCTCTTTAACATGCAGAAGGTGATGCCTTGCCCAGGTTCCTCCCAGGCACCAGTCTCAGGGAAACCAGGTGGAAAACAGGCCAGAGGAAACAGGAACTGCTGGGCTGCATCAGGTGTGAGATCAGTCCTGCGAGGTGGGGAGGGAGCCAAGGGGTGCGAACCCCCCGGTAAACAGATAGAAAATATATCTCCCACTTCTGGCCTCAAAACAATCGCTAGTTTGGAAGTTGGTTAAAATCAAAGTGTGAGGGAGGGACATCAATTCTGAATATTACTATGCAGATACAGCAGTTGCTTCTCAAAATATCAACAAGATTTTGACCTCAGTGTTTTCCTCTGGCCAAAGAGCTCTGCAGATAAAGTCAGGAGCCAACCCTGATCAGAACTTTAAGATAAATAGCAAAGAAAATTCCCATAAACTGACATGTTCGCTCTGTGCAAGCAAACAGACAGCAAAAGCAGCAGTAGCTTGTCAGAGAGGTGCCCCAAGATGAGGACTAGGCTACAGCAAAACCCGGTCCTTTCCACATTGGACTTGGCACCTTCTCACTAGTGGATTCCTAGCTCATCCCTGGAAAGCCACGTAACTCCAGGATTGCCAGGTGATGCACGAGCCTCTGCTCAGAGCAGAAGTGCTACAGGAAGGCACCTCACTCTCCTCATCCCATGTTCCCACTGGGTACCGCAGTCTACGGCCAGGAGGGCTGCTCTGCAGACTTGCTCCCTGGA
>NW_010128874.1:0-298 GCF_000699245.1 Pterocles gutturalis | reverse complement strand
ACAGCGATACCTCCCACTAGCCCAGGTTGCTCAAAGTCTCGTCCAGCCTGTTCTTCTGAGCCTGGTGAAGCTTCTGGTTTTGCAAAAATCACTCATTTAGTCGCGTGCAATCTGGGATTTAAAACTTAATAAATGCCCCACTTCAGCTCTCATACACTCACGCATGATATTCAAAGTTCAAACTGTTTGCCAGAGTTTGAACTTCCTGCCCATACGGTCATTATTAAAAGTTTTTTTTTTTATTTATCACCCAGAAACTGAGTGCTAGATACATCTGATGGTAACTGAAAGTTGAGTT
>NW_010128873.1:0-858 GCF_000699245.1 Pterocles gutturalis | reverse complement strand
TATCTCAGCATCACTCCATACAGGTAGTCCCAATGCGCTGGGACTTGCTACACTGTCATTCACCACTGTAACTTCTTCTAGGTGTCAGTTTGGCAGAGTTGTAAATCCCAGCACTGTTTGGTTTTGCAGCTACACAACAAATTTCTAATTGACATAGGTTTTAAGGAAGATGAAAGAAATGAGCAATTTCCAAGAGGTTAAAGATTTTCAAGATGTTGATTCTCTCCTTGAGTCAACACTGAAACTGCTGCTCACCCTCCATGGGGATTGCTGACCGCTTCGTTAGTATAGAATCATGAAATGGTTTGGATTGGAAGGGAACTTAAAGATCTTCTAGTTCCAACCCCCCTGCTGTGGGCAGGAACAACTAGTACTGTAACATCACAGCACACAAACTGCCAAGTACCTCCAAGTCACCCTGCAATTATAGAAGAGAGTCCAAAACCCTGCCTACTGCTGTGAGCTGCTCTCTTACTGAAGAGTTTGATACACACCACTAAGAGCCAGGGAATATCAGTCCAGCATTTTGAAGATGAAGCTGCCCCAGACCACAGCAGGCAGGGTTTTGCTCTTTGCTTTCACATGCAAAGGGCTGCACCTGAGCATGGGACATCTTTTAGCAGGGTGATACTGAACTCCTCTCCCAGACTGTACAGCACCTCATTACAGGAAAACATTTTTGCTTTCTTTTATCAAAGTGAAGACCTGAGGGCATTTTTTCAAGGTGAGGGGAGAAATGTTTCACTGCTGGTTTTAGAATCCCACAAGCCTTCTGCGACCCTTGCCTCCTGTATGCTGCCATGAGTTATCTAACCTGTCACAGGAGCCGGAGGCTGCGGCATGGCCCTGCCTCAGCCC
>NW_010128872.1:18261-29433 GCF_000699245.1 Pterocles gutturalis | reverse complement strand
TATAAATAATTCAAAAATATATTGCATTGCTAAATCAGAAGTACACAAACAGCACACTATACAAGCATGCCTTTATTACGGGTCCTCTGGGGGCAGCAAAAACAAGGCACAATACTGCCAGTGTAAGTACTGAGCACCAGAACTCTTTATACATTAATGTTTAAGTAGCTTTATTTTTGTTAAATATTCTCTTCCCACTCCGCCCCTTTCCCCCATAATATGCTTTGGAGCTCCAATGTGGTTAGAACTTAAATAAAACTAATCTGTTGCTTTGAAATGCCATTTTCACATAATTAAGATAATTTTTTCTTAAATCTTTTTGACTTCATCAACCAACTTAAATTAAAACTGAATGTACACATCAAGACTATGACACAACATATATTTAATAAATATATCTGTTTTCCTTTCATAAGAAAAAATTTATCATGTCACTGAGCTCAGATGTTGGGGAAGAGGGGGGAATATGTTACCCAGTGGCTCCAAGAGATGTAGAGTTCTAAGAGTTATACCAAAATAATGTTTGGATTGGAACTAAAGCATATGAAAGACCTAATTGAAGTCACAAGTTGGAGCTCCAGAACTTACCATGGGGGAGGAAATAGTCCTAAGACCACCTAAAAAATAAAGTAGCATGATTAGTTTTATAAATTAGTACAGTTTTAATCTACATAGGATTTTAATATATCAAATAAACTACTGAACTAGTTCTCTGTTAAGAACTACGCAGCTTCAACAACATGTTTATTATATCAAACAGAATAATTAAGCTCTTGGTAATTTATTTTCTGAGACAATAATCGGCATGTTCAACTCTATGGATACACAGGAAAACCATTCAAAACGCAAACTGTAAAACCTTCTAGAAAAGCTAGTCAAGAAATATAATGCAGCTATAATATCTATGAATAATATCCTTGAGGGCTTATGATTTATGATGTCATCAGAGTAACTCCAAAACTTCCACTAATTAGTGAA
Organism: Pterocles gutturalis; assembly: GCF_000699245.1. Taxonomy (NCBI): domain Eukaryota; kingdom Metazoa; phylum Chordata; class Aves; order Pterocliformes; family Pteroclidae; genus Pterocles; species Pterocles gutturalis. The sequence goes on along the minus strand of NW_010128872.1, from coordinate 28,455 downwards.
CAGTGAAATACAAGGAAAATATTCCCATACAGAGGTAAACACCTGGGAAAGTTACCACTGCAAAACACTTAAGTTATTGCAATATAGTAGTTTTAAAAAAACAAATAGCTATTTTCCTGGAAAGACAGAACAGTAGCAATGTGAACTAGCACTGGAATAACAAAGATTTTATCACATTTATCACCTTTTCCTCCAAAGAATGGTCAGCTTTTAAAAAAAATCTTTTTCAGATGGCCTATCTTTAAAAGGCCATCTGATCAAGTATTTGAGTATTTCTCTATATGCCTGTAGAAACAGGTACTGCCTAAACAAGTTTCAGAATTATAAATTTATGCTGTGGTGTATGATAGCAGTCTTGACAATCAACTACTAGATAGGAATGAATTGCAGTTTGGTTTCCAAGCTCACGTGTGGCAAGGAAATGTTCTTCATGTAAGCATGTTAGCAAATGCCACCTTTAGCTCCAAGAAATGAGGAATTTGTTGTTGCTATTTTCACACATGCAAGTTTTTCAGTGATCATTTTTAAAGTGGATAATCACAACTATATCATATTCAAGATTAGAAGGTACATAATTCTCTACCAAGCCAAGCTTTTCAATCTAAAGCAGTAACACATCAAACAGGAGTTTTAAGTATATCCTGTATCATACTTATTTTCAATGCACTTGTGTATCTTAACTTACTAGGCTGTAGGGCCTTTTCCAAGCCTTCGTAATAATACCAGTTTTCTGCATTGCGCTCAATTAACTCTTTGTATACTTCACCAGCTTCTTTCAGTCTTCCCAGCTTCAGTAACATCTCTCCTAAAATCAACACAGTAAAGAACTGTGAATTACATGTGAAAACACTGATGGCTTGGCAGTAAAGTTTACAAAACAAGATGCATAAAATTGGGCTTAAGCATATGTAGATACTGAAAAAAGAGGCTTTATTTTCCCAAAAGCATTTACTGTGTACTACAACTGCTACTTGAAGCTACCACATATATAGCTCAACTCAGTTTGCAGCATTCAGCACCTGTGAAAACAAAGATTATCGTAATGTCTGTATCAGAGCATTTAAAATAGCTGTTGAGACTATCAAAGAAACAAGGAAATCTTCCTTCCAGGACTCCATCACACAACTATGTCACTCCTTAACGAGCTGTTTACTTAGCTACATCCACATTTTTTCACACCAACAAACCAGTTTTTTAAGCAGCTAAATCACACCCATTTGCTACTAATTAAATTGTTCTACCACATCTAGCTTGTATGAAATTTGTTTTCTCCACAGCAGTCCGTACAGTGCTGTGTTTCAGGATTTGTAACTAAACATTAATAACACACCCATTACTGCTAAGTGGTACCTACTTGTAGAGCATCAAGGCTTTTTCTTTTTACACTCACTGGGCCACCCAGCAAGCAGGCCAGGGTGGGCAATAAACTGGAAGCAGACACAACCTGGACAGTTGACCCAAACTGGCCAGAGGGATATTTCATTCTATATAGTGTCACACTTAGTAATAAAATTGAGGGGAAGGAGTGTTTTGGCACGTGGCCATTGCTTGGAAACTAGCTGAGCATCAGTCTGCTTGTGGGAGGTGGTGAGTGATTGCCTTTCTATCACTTGGGGATCTGTTTGTTTGGGTTTTTTTCCTCCTTCCTCTTCCTTCACTTAAGCTATCTTTATCTCAACTCAAGAGTTTTCTTGCTTTTGTTCTTCCTATTCTCTCTCCTGTCCTGACAAGTGAAGCTGGGGTGAAGTGAGTGGGCAGCTATGTGGGGCTTACCTGCTGGCCAGGGTTAACCCACCATAACTGGGCAAGCAAGGAGAAGCTGGAAGAATACTGCTCTTACACTATATAATTGCACATATTCAGAACTCAGTACTCCAAATCCACAAAACAACTGTGGGCTATTTTCAATCAAAAAAGTCAACTCCAGTATTCACTTACGTAGGGCAACACAAGTTAAGTGCATTAGAAACCTTAAGAAGGAAACAAGAATTTGATAGCTCAGTTGAATCAGTGTTTGTACTACAAACAGTATTCTTCATGATTCTTCTTAATGAGATTAAAACTGTGTTATACTAGCTCTCATTTACAAAAAGCTACTCTAGTATGCACCAATAATAATAATAATCTCCTAAATCTCCTCTATTCCTGTGTCAACCCAAGTTAAACCACCTGCATCCACTATCCACTTTGGTAGGGCAAGTTACTTAAGCATGAAATTTTAAGTCTAGTGTTACCAGTTTCCCCTAAAGGAATTGTTTCAAATCAATTAAAGATCTCACATATTTTTTCTTTTACTGCTTTATCACATCTGGAAGCCAGTAGCAAAAGTTTAGAACAAAATTGTCCAAAAGAAGAACAATGACTTACCTTTGATTTCTTCTACTATTAATTTGTCACATATTTGCTTTTCATATGTCTCTATATGCTCTAAAGACTCCTGAAATAGATCTGCCTCTCTCATCACTTGATTTTGATATAAAATCAGTTCACTATATTCATAATCTATTTTATTAGGAGGAATCTGGGGGGAGAAAAGCAATAGGTTAGTTAACATTTACCTGTACCTCAACTGCATGCAATATTACAGAACACAAGATTCAGGCTACAGAATACATCAGGTCTATTTACATACCCATCCAAACATTCAAAATGTAAGACTGTCAAATGGAGTCACAGTCAAATTACATTCATTCAGAATATCCTTTGTTAGGGAACAGTTTAAAAGAATTTCCGTATTTCCCTTTTCTCTCTCACTGTGGTGAGCTAATTAAAACCAGAATTCTTGCCTTCTCTCATACAATCCAATAAAATTTAAGAAGATCTTGGTAATCATAGAATCATAGAATGGTTTGGCTTGGAAAGGAGCTTAAAGATCATCAAGTTCCAACCCCCCTGCCATGGGCTGGGACACCCTCCACTAGACCAGGTTGCTCAAAGCCTCATTCAGCCTGGCCTCTTTTCCTTCTGAAGGACTCATGTACTCCACAATAATTTTGACCAAAGTTCCATAGCAGATTGCTGGGATATCACAAAACTCGTTTTCAGCATACCAAAAATTCTGGATCAAACTATTTCCAAGAGCAATGAAACACCCAAATACCAGTCATCACTTGACAACTAGAGCTTTTCAGACAGGAAACTTAAACTACTGCTCTTCAACCAAGTGTCCGCTGTGCTATGCTTCAATCCCCTGGAAAGTACAGTGCACAAGCATATAAAGGAGAGTTTTCAAGCAACAGATAATTATTTTGAGGTCTGCTGCCAGCTATATACCTAGGACTTTGCCTACATGCTATAGTAAAACTAGGGGTTCATCCACCTTCCAGAGATACATCAGCCACTGAAACAGGATGACATTCAAAAGTATTCCTTTCTAGGGATAACTCCCTAAAGTGTATTTAGGCAAAAGTCTTGCCAGAGTTATAATAATTATTTCATACTAAATGCTCTTCCCTAATATACGCAGAAGCTACTTCAGTTATGAGTAAACTGCAAGAATGTCAGAGACCAAATGCTGAAATCTGCAGACAACGCCCAGCAGATCTGTACAACAGTTTACAATACAAAACACACTGCCTAAACAGAAATCAGATAAGGAGAGACAGTTATAGTCTACGATTCTTCTAATAATAAAAATAGATAAGAAGCAGCTGAGTTTGATAAATGTTAATGATTTTCCTTTCCCATGACACTACATACTGTTTCTTCCTAAGCAAGCAACACTCTGAAGTCACATTGGTCACAAAATGGTTTACTATTACTTTTCTGTTCCCAGAGTAAAGCTTTTCCTCAGTATTCTTTAAAGAGCCAATTAATTTAATAAACAATAAAAAAACTCCAAAACATTAAACTGGTTGAAATTAACATTCATGTTAAAAGAAGCTTGTCCTAAACCACTACTTCCAGTCCTTCCCTAAGTACAGATCAATTTTATGAGATTTAACATGCTGTTTACATGCTTTATGTATTTCAAGAGGCAGCTTTGGTAACACTGAATTCTTAGAAGGAAGATTTCCTTTTAGCTATAAATGTTCTGAAAGACAGTATAACTAAACAAAATACAGTTTTGGGGCTGAAAATAATAGTATGCAAGTATTATTAACTGTTAACCTATTATAGCAAATGATAGGTAGTGGAAGAAGACTAGACCTTGCACATACTAGAGGCAGCAGGTAGCATGAAATCCTACCCATTTCTTAAAGTGTATTTCCTCTACCTGCAGCTCCAATTCACTCAATTTTTATTCATATTAAACCCTGGAAGTCACTAACAAGAATGTTGTTACCTGGAAAGCATTTTTAACTGCTTCACAAAATTGACATGTGAAACAGGGATTAAGCATTTAAGAATGTCTTCCTGCTTAATCCTTACTGCAATATCATAGAACTAAATCAATGCTCTGCAGTTTAAGTTCTTTCTCCTTCACTTTCCCCATAAAAATATCCTCCCCTCCAATACAATACACATATCTAAATTCCACGAGTCGTGCAGATTTTTAGAACATCATGAATTGGTTTTAGGCCTTCAAAACATAATTACCCCAACAACCCTTTAAAAAATTATATACATAAGACAAGAAGCAGACACCAATTAACCTCGTAGTTCTTCTGGGTTGGCAGAACTAACCAAAGAAACTATGAAATGTCAAAAAAAATCAAATGAACTCCCTCTTACACACAAGAAATATCCACTAGAAAGATACTGCACTTACTATCACTCCATTTAAAGAGCCAATTTAAAGTAGTTTTTAAAAAGTTCATTTTAAAAGAGATCTTGAAATTTCATCAGGTTATAACAATGCAAACGTGCAACTCATCAGAAGGCAAGCACCTTAAAATAACAGTACTTAATCTGAATAATCAGATTGTCTTAGAAAGACATTCTATAAAAAGGTTTTTCCATGCCATTCCTCTTGCTGCACAATATATCTTTACTCCTCCCTCCCCCCAGAAGAGTTATGATTCTCGCACATGAGATGTCCACCCTCCTCCTTAACTCAAATTCTGCTGTTTCAGAACAAATTTCTTCCTCTCCTGGACCAAAAAAAAGAACCAACTTTACAACTGTAGATGTCCTAACACAACTGTCACTGAAAGAATGTGACAAGATGCAGCCAAAACATACCTAAGAGCAGACCCCCAAAACTCCAGAGGTTTTCTGTCCATATCTGTAATTGTGGGCCTGATGCAGAAATTAGGAATAAAATAATAATTAAGAACAAAAATTTTGCTCTGGAAAAGAAGAAAGGAGAAATGGGACATACAACAGTAAAACAAATTGCATAGTTGTTTTACACCTTGGTTCCCAAAATTTAAATTCCAAAAGTGACTCTTAAATCATTTAACTTGGACAGCACAGGCTGTTTTATTTCCTGCAGTGATGTCTGTATTCAATCTCATAACCTGTTTTTGACTGAAATATCATTCATCTGGCTAAGATGCAGCTTTCAGATGACAGGCTGACAGTTGATCTGGATACACCAAGAGACAGAAAATTCACCATTTCCAATGCTATCTGAATAAAATGGTCAGTGATAAAAAGTGATTTATCATTTGAACTTGTTGCTGAACTTCCTGCCACTATTAGTTGCTTTATTTTTTCCCCACTAAGCAGTCTCCCTACCTATCATTCTTCCCAAAATCAGTGTCTAAACTGTGCTACAATCACCTTGGTTTTTTCTGCTTGCAGTAAGCAAACAATCTCTGCCCTTCACTAGACATTTTCTCTAGTCCTCTTATCTTTCCATCTTGTTCTTTTCATTTTCTAACTTTTTAAAAACAGGGTCATCAGTAAGCCTTGATCTCTCTGTAATCAGAGCTCTATAGAGAGAATTTCTGCTTCTTCTCGGAAATAAGGGTGCTTTTCACGCCTAAGCCTGCACTGGAGAACAATTTTACAATAAGCTACATCAATCTAACTGTAGGCTGGATCAACACCCGCAGTTCACTTCCCTCTATTATTCCCCTCTAACCTCACAGTAGTTCAGTTCAGCCAATCAATCCTTCAAAAGAGTGATAATTTTAGTCACTTTGGCTTCCTGAACCAGCCCTCCACGAGTCAACCAGTGCTGCACAAGGAAGTAGTGGGAGCACACAGGAAAAAGTCAGACTCCTGGTTTTGACAACAGCTTGTAGTTACATTAGCTCCATTATTTTGTAATACTACATCTTCAGATACCCACCTACAGTCACTAAAATAACAGTTCCTTGATCTTTTTCTTCATTTTACAGCTTGGTTTTGGCTGTGTTAATTCACATCTGAATGGACAGAGCTGCCTGGATAATCCAAGCAAATGAGTACAATCACCCTACATTGCCATTATTTACCAATTTCATAATTGGTAGCAGCATTTTCGATAACATGTTACATTTACTTCTTTATTTATTAACAACAATGGTAAACAGTATCAGGTCTAATACAGATTGCCATAAAACTTCTTGAAAACATCAGTTTGTTGAAGATCCCTGTTTACTAGTGACTTGGAAACCCTTTAGTCTTTCAACTCTCCTTTTAAACCTTGAACAACACCCTTCTATCACAGGCACATGCAACCTCTATCAAGTCAGTAACAAACGTTCACCTATTGAGTTGGAGTTAATACAAAATACAGGGCAAGAGGGGAAATTTGGAAAGTCAAGTAAGCAAGAAGCGTACTTCCCCAAAGATCAGTGGAGTATCCTGAACTCAACTATTTGAACTGCGGGACTGGTATATACCCAGAGACCACACAAATAGTACATTTGGAGACTACTGTGGAAGAGCCAGAAGTGTGGCAAAACTGAGCGGTGAGTTTGCTCGGCCTCTCCTGACTTCTGGACCCAACACATGGATTCTCTCTCCCAGTTTTTGGGGCCCTCCATGGGCCTGCACTCCTCAGCGAGCTAGCATAGCAGAGCATAAAACTCTATGTGCAAGAGAAATTAAACTAATGTGGTCATCCTTTTTTTTAGTGTTTTAGGGGAGAAAACACCATATACCACTTAAACGTCTCTACCAATCTTAAAAAAGAGAGGCTTGACAGGACTAATATTCTACAAACTCATGTTGTCCAACATTTGTAGTACATTTCTGTCCTATAATGCTTAACAAGCTTTTGCACAATTGGCCTGCGACCGATATTATGCTAAGCAATAGTTAAACAACTCGTATTGTTCAAGGACAAACCATTCCTCTATTTATGGAAATTTCCCAAATATTTTCAGTTTTACTAAAAATGGCATCAGAGCTCAAGATCTTCTCATTATTTCTTTGCTTTACAGTGAGATTTAAGATTGTGATAACTTGCACAGCAGACTCAACTGATTTAACGTGTGTGATGGTATTCAAATGTGGCTTAGTCACTAGACTGAAGGAGCGTATCGTCATGACTGCCCTCAAACAAGCATATTTACACACAACCTTTTAGGAAAGACAACAACATTAACAGCATCACTTCCATTCTCCCCAGGGGGCCACTACCACTGTTAAGCCCTCTAGTCCTTAAGAGGGCTCCAATTTCTTACACTTCATTTGCAGTTTTTCTATCTCTTATACATGCGTCATAATTCCAAAAGTCATTTAGACATCGAACTCAGATTCAGCTCTGCTGACTCATTCAAGAAGCGGGAGTTTTTGGCTGTCAAACACTTATAAAAGATAACCCAATTTTCATTTAAACTTACTGTTTTCAGTTTTTATTCAACACTGCAGTTACAGGTCTTTTGAAAGATCAAGCTGTATATCCCTGGCTTGCAATATCCTCTGGTTGACCACTATACATGATCAAGATAAACACTGGTCCCTCCTAGCAATTATTAATTTCTTTTTCTACATTTAGTCCCATTCTGTCTGTATAAGATGCCTTATACAGCCATCTCAGAAAGGATGTGAGATTGTTTAAAAAAAATTCACAATCTATAGGTAAGGTAATATCTTAGTAGCTGCACATGATACTTCCAGAATGCCTCTCAGGCTGAACACATGTATAAACATGGGGTTTTTTCATGTTACAAAATAATCAACACATCCACTCTGTTCTGTTAATTCAGATTATATAGTTCTGAGTTACCAATAACAAAGGAATGGTCTCTCTCAAAAATGTTACACTCAGTGATTTTAGCATTGTACCACTCTATTTACTCCAAAAAGTCTCAGTAACACCAGATCTTCTTAAAGAACTTTCAACTATGCTTTCATATTACTTTGACACCAAGTACTGATTTTAAGTGCATAATATACAGATACAGACAAAACAAAAGTTCTTTTCACATTCTTTGTAGAGATGTAGTGGCATCCAGGCTATGGCAAGAGAGGGCAAACGACAACATCCAACAACAAACATTGTTTTTTGAAGTTTTATATACTGTAAAGGGACAGGATCATCACAGGTTATCTCTAGCTGCAAGTTTCACAAACATTAGGTTACTCAGGTATTCCACATCAGTCTACCCTTATATCCCCAACTTTGACAGCCTATTGTGAGGGGAGAAAGTATTCCTGTATAACTTGCATCAGCTGCTAAGCTCCTGGGAATCTTTTTGCTCAAAGCAGAAAGCTCTGCAAATAACAAATTTCTTCTTAATTCCTAACTGGTTCCTAATTACAAAGAACTAATCCCTCAGATTCTGCCTCTTATACAGAAAGTGTTCTCTTTCCAGAATAGGAAATCTTACCTGTTGAGTTTTCCTAAACTCTTCAAGTAGTTTTAAGGCCATATCATAATCTTTTAGTAAGTGGTATGCAATGGCATATCCAATCCAGGAAGCCCGTTGTGTGGGGCGCAGCTGAAGTAGCTGGTACCTTGTCTCCTTTTAAAAAAAGAGTTACAACATCTTTATCATGCTTTACCACCAGTACAGCTAATATCTTAGAAGATCTTTTAAAAGCCCTAGGCAATTTTAGAAATTCTAACAGCATAGGGAAAAGCAGCATGTTTTTGTCTCATAAATCTGTTACATTATAAATACAGGAGTCATGGCACAAAGCATAAAAATCTATTTGTTGGGACAGAAAAGGCATCATTTTCAAGAGCACCTCTTAAGGGCGTAGATTATTTCCAAAGACACAGCTTTGAAAGCTCAGAGAGGGGTTTCCACTAAAAAGCATGAACTCACTGCCACTGAAAAAGCAGTCTCACTCTCTTCATGGCCAGGCACAAGGTCTTCATACTGCTGCAGTACTTCTCAGACCCCCTTCCTGAGTCAAATTTTATTCCTAAATCTTTTCTTGCATTAGTAAATTCACATCCTCCATGAAAGAGACCAACTAATGCTGAAACCCACAATCCAGTCCTCTACTTCATATGAAGTAGACGATGGAAGAGGAGCAGGATTTTCCCCTTTCACAGCCAAATCAGTTCAACCATTTTGAAACCACTAACTCTGTTTTTAGACAAATTTTAAGGTTTTACTTATGATAAAATCAGTACTGGGATTCAAGAAATCTCTCATCATGGGGCAAGTTTCCCACATACTCAAAAGAAAAATTATAGCGTATTTCTCTCAAAAAAACACCTTCAGTATATGCACCCAAAACACCATTTGCAGTACTTCACAATAGCACCGTAAGTATTCCTATTGCTAAGCTTTAAGTCTTATCTTTTTTTTTCATTATTTTAGTGAAAAATGAGTTAAGAACTAGAGTTTTACAAGTTGATCCAGAAGTCAAATTGTACATGTGTACATAACTGTACTTTGAGTTCTGTTCTCAACATTATGTGGAGCTCTGCTGCAATTCATTTTCATGCTTTCCTAACCAAGAGCTTAAAACACTCGAGACAGTAAAACCAAGCAGCAACAGAATTACTACCAATAAAAGAATAATGGAATAGATTAACAAGAGAATTCTAACAGCAATAAATAGTAATTCAAAGAGCATACTTACTCTATATCCTTCTAAATCCCTCATCTGAATCTGCAACAGAGACAGATCTCTCAAGATTTGCAGATTATCTTTATCGAGTTTGAGTGCATTCCGGTAACACTTGATGGCTTCATCATATTTCTTATCAGAACGTTGCAAAAGACCATAGACGTGCCAACCTAATATACATTAAGGAAGATATATTCATAATTTTCACAAAGTAACTGCAGTGCATCTGTGTTACAGACCAAACAACTTGACATATTCTTGGAAGATCAGCACCCTTATAAACTAAATTCCACACGACCCAGAAGAGTTACTCCAAGACATGTACTGTTTAAAACATACTACTAT
>NW_010128872.1:1917-18241 GCF_000699245.1 Pterocles gutturalis | reverse complement strand
TTAGAAATGTCTCATTCTAACAATACAATTGGTGTACAAATTTTACTTTTCCTCACTTGCCTATCTGTAACCTCAATTAGTCTCCAGATTTTACAGTAAGGGATAAACAGAGCTACACTTCATGCACTGACAAAAGGAAATCTCAGCATTTCTGCGTGTTAAGTCTGTCACGTTCTCAGCATCTCATATTTCTATCAGTAGTGTGTCAATTCACAGAATCATAGAATGGTTTGGGTTGGAAAGGACCTCAAAAATCATGAAGTTCCAACCCCCCTGCAATGTGCAGGGACACCCTCCACTAGACCAGGTTGCTCAAAGCCTCATCCAGCCTGGCCTTGAACATCTCCAGGGATGGGGCATCCACAGCTTCCCTGGGCAACCTGTGCCAGTGCCTCACCACCCTCACAGTGAAAAATTTCTTCCTAATGACTAATCTAAATCTACCCTCTTCTCAGATAAAACCTGTTACCCCTTGTCCTCTCACTACACTCCCTGATAAAGAGTGCCTCCCCATCTCTCCTGTAGGACCCCTTCAGGTACTGGAAGGCTGCTATTAAGTCTCCTCAGAGCCTTCTCTTCTCCAGGCTGAACAACCCCAACTCTTTCAGCCTGTCCTCATAGGGGAGGTGCTCCAGCCCTCTGATTAATTTCATGGCTCTCCCCTGGACTCTCTCCAACAGGTCCAGGTCTTTTTTATGTTGGGGGCCCCACACCTGAACACAGTACTCCAGGTGGGGTCTCACAAGAGCAGAGCAGAGGGGGAGAATCACCTCCTTCGACCAGCTGCTAATGCTTCTTTTGATGCAGCCCAGGACACGGTTGGCTTTCTGGGCTGCAAGCGCACACTGCTGGCTCATGTTCACCTTCTCACCAGCCAGTACCCCCAAGTCCTTCTCCTCAGGGCTGCTCTCTATCCATTCTCCACCCAGACTGTATTTGTTCTTGGGATTGCATCAACCCACATGCAGGACTTTGCACAAAATTCAATAGACTTTTCTCGCACAAGCATCCTTTTTTACCCTGGAAAAGTTGTGAATTCAAACCATGAAACCAATGTATATCATAGCAATGCATTACACTGTGTTCACATCAGTCTCCAAAAGTTACAATAAAAGAAAGATAACTTGACTTGATCTACCTTTTGCTACTTCAGATTACTAGTAGCTCACTGAGGCAACATCTTCCACAGTAAGAAATCTGAACTTGGATTTTTCAAATTGGAAGTGGCTCAAAAGTTCTCCCATATGCCCTGAAGCAGCAAAACACATAAAATCTTGAGGAGGTACATGCATCCTTCACCCACTTTCAACTCAGATGGCAAAAAGAACTTGTAGTGCTAATAATAAGAGTTCTTATGCTAGTGAATTGAAACAGAAGCAACTGTTCCCTCCAAAGATACAATGATTTTTAAACAGCATCTCCAAAAGTTGAGAAAGAACAAAAAATTCAATGGGTTAACCTGGTCAAATTAATCAAAGAAACAGAACTCTAAGCTCCCTCTGAGAAAGACTCACATCCTGAAGCAAGTTCCAGATATGAAGATATATAGCAGGTTTGTAATTATCAAGACCAAAAGATACAGAACTCCTGCCAAAAAAAATACTTGTGAGAATTAATAGTCTGAAGGAAACTTCTAATATACAAGCAAGGGACCCTGTTTTACATTTCTACAGGAACACGAAAATAAGTTCAGCCAGCTGAAGCATACAAAAACTCCATATGCATCTTTGAGACTGCTAGCAGAGCTGCTATTGCTGCCATGACTAAGACTAAAAGGAAAAGGGGGATGAAACAATTTTGGATGCAGTTACACCAAAATGTAATTTATCAGGCATCATTACCATTCCTGGATCTAACTGGTAATCTGGCTTAATCTTTCATAAATCATATTCTTCACCAAGCAATCAAGTAAAGGAAAGCATAAACCCATTCAGAAATAAAGTAGTCAAGACTAAGCATAAGAAATTTTAACAGCTGACGCAAGCCAATAAAGTACAGTGCCACTGATTTATTATAACAGACGGGTCTGGGAAGTCTTGCATGTGTTTCTGCAGTGTCCTGAGTATAACATGGCACTATCTGAAATGTTTATTCTTGAAATAAGTGTAGATCTGACCAGATCATCCCCCAAGTTATATCCAAAAACGGGTCAGAATTAATTTGTAGTTTGACCGGAAAATTTATGCATTTCTACACAATTTTAGAACAGTTGTTTCCTCCCAAACCTCAATACGAGGAAATGCCGAAGAATTAAAACCTTCTACTCCACCTTAAACATCAGAACACCAAAGTGACCACTGTATGTTAAACACCCGCTACCAGGTGCTTTTTAAAGACCACCAATGACAAAAGACACCAAAAGCACCTTCGAATGTTACCACAAGAAAATAACAACACAGATGTATTACACCTCCTTGAAACATGCTACTGGAACTAGCAACTTTAGCAGCTACCCCCCACCTCTCCCTTTAAACCAAACAGGCATCAAGCTCATATAAAACAGGAATTGTAAATGTTATTGTAGAGAACCTCCCAAGCTCTGCTTAGGTATCGCTGAGAATCAATAGGCCTTCAAGTTTTCATCAGAATTTCATGGCTTACCAAAAGCCCTTTGCAAAAGACATAGAAGGAACCTCTTTTTAAAAGCTCAGCCTCAGATACCAGTTTCTCATGGGCTAGAATATATATTTTCCTAGTCTTGACTCTGCCCATGTACTGGAGCCACACCATCAGGAAAGATGCAGATGTTTGGGTAGTGACATTATGACAGCACACCAGGTATGCTTGAATTATGGCAACAGTAAAAGAGGTTTGCCATTTCTTCGGAATTTATCAAGAGATGACAACTGAAAGTACTGTGACAAACCTGAAGCCTAGTCTGGAATTAATTCAGTATCAGTCAGCTTGTGCTGACTAGAGAAGTAATTCTGCATAGACAAGATTAGTCGAGGGGATTTTCTGTAGAGCTGTAACAATACACTTGAATGCAACAAGTTGGAATCTATTGCTTTCTCAGAGCTAGTTCTATGGATGCAGCTCCAAAAAAAACCAAACCAAAACATTTGTGACTAATAGGATTTAGATGAGCTTACACTTTCTTTGAATTCAGAAAACAAAAATCCTTGTAGTCTTCTTAAGTTCAGAAGTCAGGAAAACAGTGATAAAAATCCACTAACACTCAAAACACCACCAACAAAAAAAACTCATCCAGGAAGAGGGTCCCTTTGGCCTCCCTGCCCCCTACACTAGATCCAAAAAAGCACAGATCCCTCCAGTATTTGTAGGGAACTCTTCTAGAGAGCTTTACAGTCAACATGAATTGCACACAAGAATTAGGGATGCTGATAAATCCCAATATTAAATTATGTTTAGGAATCAGAAACCCCCAAAACTCTCCACTAACTCGCCCAGATTCTTTTGCTCCCTGATTTAAAGTGCAAGACTTCCAATACATAAAGTTGCTTTGGTATTCCTTAGGTGTCCAGCTTTTAAGATCAAGAAGATACAAATTATTTTTTATTGTTCTATGGCATATCTCTAGTAACTCTGCTAAGTTCCATACACTTAAGTTTTTCCCAACCTCAAGCTCCCTGGATGTTTAATACAGGAACGGTGTAAATAGCCATCCCTCTGTCTTAACTAGACAGCCATCAGAAAGTTTATTTCAACTGTGATACTAAAGGAAGATTTTTTAAGATGTTAAAAAACTTGACTATTTAATGTGAATTTTGCCCCTTAACACAAAAGTCAAATGCAGACAGAACAATTAAGGCATTCTGTGCAAATCTGAAGCAGCCTCCTACCTGAGGCTTCAACAGAAGACAGCTACTCCCAGAGCTCTTGGGTAGCTGCTAAGTATTTCAATGGTATAAGCTTTTGGAAGACAAGCTTAGAACAGAGTAGTAGTCATCAAGACAGCAGACCTAAACCTTTATCTAAAATTTAGTGGCAAAATAGATATTTTCAGAGCACACCAAGACTGGTTTTCTTACACCTTTTTAAGAGAGAAGAACTCTCTAGAAAAAGCCAGATTTTAAATGCCATACCTATTCTCTGCAGAAAGTAAACATCATAGATGGTCTTTTCCCAAGAGATAAATGTAAAAGGCATTTTCTTAAACATTCTGCAAAATTGTGGAAATAAAGCTTTTTTTCTAGTATTTGATTACCAATTAACTCTACACATCTTAGACATTTTTTATGCAGACCACTATGTACTTCAAAAGCATATCCTGATGTTGCAACAAAATCATATATGCGGAAGCGGTAACTCCTAGCAGAAAGATCAGGTTTTTTTACTACAAAGGATACAGACATGACTCTTTACATCATTACGAAGTCCTTTACGAACAAATTCATATGCTTCTTCCTTCTTTCCTAAGCAGTTCAAGGTCAGTCCTTTCATCGCAAGCGTCTCTGTAAGAAATATCACATACTTATGTTTCCAACTTCCCATATGCCAGTTTCACAGTGCAGATATCCTTTGAAGTTGTTACACAGTGAAGTTCCCTGTTAAATGATATATTTAGATCAGGATAACAACCTAGCACAGCTGAAGACTGTTAGATGGAAGCATTTCCTTTCCTGAAATTGGTCTTAAAAAGACCACTACAGAACATCATACAGATGTGATGAACACGGGCAACACAAGCTTTATTAATTAAAACATACATTTAACTGGCTTTAAGGGAGTTAATAATAAGTTAAAGCAATTTTAGAGAGCTTCTCAATGTGTGTTAAAAGTTCCAGGTAGGCAGAAAAAGAAAAAATTTGTTAGGTTGCATCACACCCGAAGAAACAGATGTGTGTCACAGTCAGCTCCACTATTACAGGGTGCTTACAAAGCACTGGTTAAGAGGAACATATTTCCTACTACAGTATTTTGGGTGTGAAAGACCTTCTCAAAGTAGTAACATTTTAATCAACATTCCAAGAGGTACAAGATTCCAAATAATACATTGGTACAACTACTGCTCCTCCTCTTCCCCCATTCTTCAAGTAACACGCAAGTTGTTTTCCACAGTGTAGTGCATACACTATACCTGAAAGCTGTTACAGACTTTTTTTTTGCTAAATAGGAGACCTCTTAATTTTGGTCCCTGCCAGAAGATTATTAGTCACATTTTCATCATAGTACTCTGGTTTTCCTCCAGTTGTAACCTTTTCCCAATATTAATAGCAATGGCCCATCATCTCAAGGTCAGCCATAACTGCAGTTTGAAGTCTCATTGATAGACCTGTTTAACACCATTTCCAGTAAAAGTACACCTAAAGGGAATCATGACACAAAATGAGCCAATGTTTTTGTCATGTTTTTAAATTGTCCTAAATCCACACTGTAAGAACAGAGAAAGCTAGAATGCTACCTTCCCAATAATATCACGAAGCTTGAAGATCATCTCCACTGTGGGAAGGAAGGCAAGCTACTCCTACCTTCCCATACCAGGGAGGTAACTGTCCAGCCACAGCAAACCATCTGTTTGTCACCTTCTCACTAAATTTTTCAAACTCCTTGTCTCTGAGGCTAAGTGTGACAACAGTGCAGCTTCCCACCAGATCACTTCATTGGCTTAGTTCTGCTTCAGCTGTTCATTCCAGGCTTTGCTCCCAAGCTTCAAAGCCACTAGTGGCTCAGAGCCCAAGTAGTATGTGGGCTGCCAAGGCAGCTAGCTGTCCTGGAAAAGTTTAAGAGGCAGCAAGAGCAGAAAAGACAGAGATGCACACTGAGATGTTATAAAAACAGAAATGCTAGTAGAGACAAATGCATTAAGTCAGAGCTGGCCAAAGCCACTCCAGCTTTGAAGCAACAAGAAAACTGTACTTTTATCTCTAGGGAAGTAATGAAGATAATGCAGAAACAGTAGACACTGATTGCAGCATAGAAAGGATTAGTCAAACATTTTGCCAAGATTTGACAATGTCAAATAGCAAAATAATTTTACTGACACAGCACATGCACACTCAACATTAGGTTGATTCAATAGCAAATAAGAAAAATTCACTGCATCAGAAAATAAAGATTGGCTGAACCATGCAACTGAAACCCTGTAACACAGAAAGACTAGAGTATCTTATTAAGGATTAAGTTCTGACAGATGTGAATAGAAGCAACATTTTGTTGTCCAGTTTCCTGCAATATTTATCAGAACAGGATCTCCAGATTTGTCTTTAGCACCAAGTCTTAGCAGCAACAGTATTACACTTAACTTCATTCCTTATAAGGTAGCTATTTGATATGTAGTACAGAAAATATAGAGTATGCACTTAAAGCACAAGCTTTTTAATTCATTGGCAGAATACCTTCATGTGATATTCAAAAAAAGGTTGGTCTTGCTTTTAAATAGGAATGCAAGAAAAACCCATGCTAGCATTCTGACCCAGAACCCTAGGAAAGACAACTTACTTAGAACCTGCACTGAAGTGTGCTTCCACCATACATATTTATCTTCATCACTGCACCACACAGGAGTGTTTCTGACTGAGCTAGGGTGGAAAGCTAGTCTGAATACACGAAGACTGAAAATCCAGAGTAATTATTCAGTCATAAGGATAGAATCATAGTCAGCAACAGATTCCTTTCTTTCCCATTAGTAACGAATAGACTGATTACTCATTTAACCTCACAATAGGAAAAAAAAAAAAACAAAACACACTTAAATCTGCAGTTACCTCCATGTTCGGCAAATTTTGGGTTAGAGAGGATCATCTTGCAGAACTTGAGTCCATTTTTGTACTGTTTTTGTTCATAACATTTCTGGAAAAAAAGACAGAATACAATCAGTGAAATCCATTTCAAAGCAGAATACCTTAACATACTAGTACAAATGCAGTAGCTCTTTCAGCAAGGTATGGTAATCAGATCACTATGAAGCTGTGGTTGGATATGACTATTTATATTACATTGCCTTTTCCAACATTCAGAACAATATCTGCCTTCATTTACATGCAGCCAGTGCTCTAACTCATGGTCTCTTTTTTTATAAAAAGTTAGTAATTTGTTTTCAACAGAAACAGGAAAGGCAAGCAGAAGTGTCTACTTTGATTCAGAAATCCTTTTCAGAAGAGTCAGTCTTTAAGAGTCTAGAGACACTCCTTTCAACATCCCATTTCCCTGGCCTAGTGACCTCCCAGAGCAAGAAATCTTAGCCAGAAGACTTTCCTTGTTGCTAATGGATACTTTTGGGGAGGAAGAGAAAAAAAAAAAAAAGAGAGAGAACTATGTAGTAGGATAGACCTATTCTCATCTCAAAAATCTAGATATAGAGATCCAAGGAGGGAGAATTTACCTGGGCATTAAAAAAAAAAAATAACCGCAGAGGTAAAGGTTACTTTTAGATTTATTTAGGGGAGCACTTACCTAATCACTAGGTAAACTGGTAAACAATGCAGTTCAACTGTGGGAACACAAGGGGAAAAAAAGCACCCAAAATATGTGAACCTGAGTCCCTTTTGATCTTTGGGAAGACATTACCTGATATTAATAAGTCAGTAAGGTCTTAGTGATTTAAATTGATTACTGATCACTACAGCTGATCACTTTAAAACAAATTTACTTAAGCCAGTTAAAGGGATTAGTAAGCATAAAAATGATTTAAGGTGATTTAAGTTTCTTAACTTGAAGGAAAAAAAACCAGGCTTAACTTGGCACCATTTTCAGTTAATAAGGTATATTGTCCTGCTGTAATTTAGACAGCTACTCTCAGGATAAACTGTCATTTCAGTTATGTGCTTGAGTACTTGAACTATCTCACACAGATCACTCCCACTCCATCAATCTTCCAGGAGAGAGGCAAAAAAAAAAAATCTATGTTAAATTAATGCAGAGTGTGGTAACTCCTTTGCAAACATATACATCATCACACTGCTTACCAGGGTACAAACAACACAGAAACATGCCTGTGCTCACTTTTAAGTAATTGGCTAAGGTGTCAAAACAAGGGTCCTCCTCCAGGCTGTGGGAAAGGGCTTAACTGCAGTTAGTTTTTAAGTCTTTGTTGCTTGAAACTCAAAGACACCTGCAGTTAACTGCGATTAAGTGGAGAGTAAATCATAGAATAAGTCTGGTCAACAGGAACCTGCAGAGGTCACCTAAGTCACCCCTCAAAACCAAGGGGAGCTCACCTTGGTATTAGATGAGGTTGCTCTGCCTGGCTGCCTTTAGCAGGATGGCCAGGGAGTTCCCATCAGAGGCAAATAGTTATACTATGGCAATTAACATTTAAACAGCAACAAAAAAGCTTTGAGAATTTTAAACTGAAAACTAGTTTACACATCGCAATCTGAAATAACTCAGGCTGCAGCAAAACTTGGAGTCCCCTTTAAGGGAAGGCCAAACTCACACATTCATCTATTTTTTCTTTCTTAAAAAGGAACAAGATGTTAAGATGTATCATTTCCAAAGAACCATAAGACAAGACCAATAAGGTTATAAGTATACTTTCTAAATTTTTTCAGGTATGCCTAAAAAAATAACAGAATAGTGAATATCCATCCACAATTCTACAACTCTTGCAATGTTGAGTGAAACTCCAAATATGCAGCAACACTTAACCATAGAACAGAAGCTGAGTCAAGTGTGCACTTAAAACAGATTAACTACTTGAGCAAATCATATTTATTATCCTTGTTCTGACATTTTTATCTTATAAGGTTCAGTTTCAGGCCTAGAATAAGAACTGAACTTAGATAATTACAGACAAATTTGAGATTTCTGGAGGACAAACAAGACTACATTTTCCAAAGGCCAACAGACTGATGGAAGAGAAGTTAATTCCTTCCACCAAGAGAGAAGCATGAGTTCAACATTCACAGTTGTTTGGCTTGCTGATAGACAACCAGCATACTTGTACTTGTCAATAAATAGGTTAGCTCAACACCAGACACAAACCACAGCATTTCTTGCCCAGTTACTAGACAAAAGAGGGTACGACTACAGAAACATAGTGAATCAGTACAAAATGCAACTCAATGCAATTCCACTCTTTATGGGACAAGCCTTGCTGGTTAGTCAAAAGGTGACTTCCCAGCCCTGCTCCCTCCAAATATATACATACACATATTTACAAGCGCACCTGTAAGTTATACCAATACATTGGCTTAAACGGATACCAATACAAAAGGACTTTGCTCAGCAAAGCAATTTGACTCTCCTCATCAACATATATAGCTATACTGAAAGGTTTACAGATTCACTTACATGGACAAGCCCAGGTTTTTAAAGCACACAGACTTTGAACAGACTGCTTTTAAGCTTCTGTCTGTCCAAAAACTGTGAATGAGCACACCATGTTCCACCTGTAACTTGTTAACAGGAGACCAGAGTTTGATGCCATATGATACCAACTCAATTTGTAGTACAGAAGAGAATATTACAGTTGTGAAAACTTATGTCTCCATATGTATTCAAGTTTTCTACTGATCAGGACAAATATAGCTGAAATGCATTCATTAGCATCTGTCCCATTGCATTAAGTCTTTGGTATATTAAAAGCTCAAGTTAACATGCTAGGTTGGTTTTATGGTGTGTGTTGGGTTTTCTTTTTTTTTTTTTTTAAAAAAAAAAAACAAACAGCTTTATCTGTTGTGCTTAATGGGAAGCTTCCCATCACCCTTTTATGAAAATAATCTCCTGCTAAAACTAAAGCCAAATCACGAATTTGTACATGCCTGAAACCTCAAAGGGAGATTCCGGCAAGGCCAAAACGTTATCCAGAACTTCTGCTAGCAGATGTTCCTGGAGGGATGCTACCTCCTACGGCAAACATTTCATCCTAGTTTATTCCTTTTTTCAACACTAACTCAAAGATACAACCTACTTGTAGATTTTGACATACAATTAAGCCAGACACCATTTTATGCACTTTCAGTTAAGTATCAAGTGCCTCTACATAGAGGTCAAACAGGCACAGCATCTAGGAAGGAACTTTAACTGCAAAGGTAAAAAAATACTAACAGAGTAGTAGTAACAGAGCCAAAAAAAGAGCAAGGGGAGACTTTCATAGTATATTACAGTGTTTTGCTGCTTCTACTTAAGGAACTACCATTCACAAATTCTAGTTTATTTTTTGTATCATGCCTTGTTTTTTTTTTAAAGAGACAAATTCCACTACTAAATATCAGCAGAATCAGGGATCTGAATGTCTTGCTAACATTACTTACAAAACAGAAGGACTTCATGTATCACTATTCAATCATATATGCTATTTACATGTCGAACTATTTGCAACATCAGGTTAGTAAAAGGATGCTTTCACAGCTACACTTGACCAGACAAAGCATTTGCCATTTAAAAAAAGTCTTGTATTGAGAGAACAGCTACATTTTTCACACACTGAAAACAGAGTTTAATACACAGATCAGCAATTCTACTGCTGAAGAACATCTCATTGTGACCCTCAGACATTAACACTCACTTCTGAGAGGCCATCTAGCCTCAAATGGCCACTCAAATAGAGACTGCAGTTGCAGCAACCAATTCCCTTCCTCACTCCCTGTCCATAGTGCCTCTGAACGTACTGAGGTGACATGATATTATTTCATAAACCATTTTCATGTGAAGGCCAAATAAAATGTAGTATTGCATTTGAAGAATGAGGACAGCTATCACACCAAACCAAATAGCAACACTAAGCATAACAACCAGGCTTCCATGACCAACTTAAATGTTTTAATAGTTATAAGTTGTTTAAGATGGTCTGTGACTGTAACAGAGCTGCAGTGGAGAAGTTCAAGCCAAATGATACACACTGACCAGTTTCATGAGGAGCATGTGTAAGGGGGGCTTGTAAGAAAGATGGGGACAGACTTTTTAGCTGGGTCTGTTGCGACAGGACGAGAGGTAATGGTTTTAAACTAAGAGGGTGGATTAAGACTAGATACAATTGTAAAAAATTTCTTCCTTAAGGTGGTGAGACACTGGCACAGGTTGCCCAGGGAGGCAGCAGATGCCCCATCCCTGGAAACATTCAAGGGCAGGTTCAACATGGCTCTGAGCAACCATCTAGCTGAAGATGACCCTGCTCATTGCACAGGGGTTGGACTAGATGACCTTTAAACGTCCCTTTCAACCCAAACTATTCTACGTGCAATTTTCTTTAACACCACCACTTCAATTTGGAAGTTGGTTTTGCTGTGTCTTAACATGAACTTGTCAAACACTAACCCAAACCACTGCCAGCAATTTAACACTATTCTCAGATCCTACCTGTGCAGCCCACATTCTATTAATACAGGTCTGCACATCAATAGTCTGCCTCACCAAAAACATGCTGGACCACCAGAACCACCAATAAGAAAAATATGCATATCAACTGATTTAACTATTTCTAAGTATTCAAGTGAAAACAGATTCCAGCTTTATCACAAGAACACCATTTACTTAAGTTTATTAGTCTTCCCCACTACTGTACTTCCACATAATCCTGCTTGCAGACCTCTCCGAAATTGAAAGTTTCAACATTATTCTTGACAGGCAGTGTCTTCCCTCTTGTCGCCAAAATTTTGGTGCAAAACTCTGGGGTTTTGGTAGCACCTAGGATCCATTTAAACAAAACATTAATCTTGTGTTCTCAATGCTTACATCTTCAATTTTTTTTTAACTGTGTGTCTGGTGTGTAACACCGATAGGGTACAGAAAGAACCCAAGAGCTAGAGGCAAAAATCAGAGCCTAGAGAAAAGGACAAGGCTTACACATCAAGCCCTGCGGAAAGAATGCTGGAAGTCAATTGTGCTGGAAATCTGTCCAAGCCACAACGGTGATCAAGTTCAGTAATAAAAAAACCCCTCAAAGGTATCATCAACTGCTATTCTGATCTGCAACTTTTCCTGGGAGCTATCTGACAAGTATTTAGGGGCTGTTCAAATTATTAATACACAGGTCTGACCAAACCCAGGCACAACCAATACAGGAACATCAGCATACTGTCAGTAATATTTTTAATTGGCATCTAACACTTGGACCTTTTAAAAAGCTTTTTTTTTCTTGCACATCTATAAAACAGTCATCTGCATCTCACAGACAATCTATGCTTCTCACAGCAGTTGATGAAACCAGTTATCTAAGTACCTCAGTCAGATTTTAGGTAGAATTTAGTATGTACTGTTCCTATGCTAACAAATAATTACTAAATTGTTCACTAGTTTGATAGCAAGGTCTGATACCATCTTGTTTGAATGATATACGATTAAGTTCTGAAAGAGTTCAGCTTTCCATCTGTGTTGGAAATGCTCCTTGCATCATGAAATACTTGGATAGTTTGCAGTACTGATACAGGAAAAGACAGCATCACGATACTATTACATTTCACAGACAGACTATGGACCTCTGCATGAGGTTCCCCAAAGACCAACCCTCCCTCCACACTTATTTGAGTCCACTGATACTTGAGAGAATGGAAAAATGTTATCAGTTGGAAGGGGATTCAGCTCACGGAGGCCAAAGAAAAAGTTTGTTACCACTTTCCCACTCTCACAGCATCCTACATTTCTAGTCCCAGGACAACCCTTCCAGAGCATCAACATGTTCTTCTACCCTTTCCCCCAACCCCTACTGGTATTTTAGACATGCATGGCCACCCCTACTCTCTGCTGGTAAGAGTGGTTAATCTCATCAGTTGAAATAAAAAGAAAGGGAAGACAACCTAGCTTCACAGCCTTGCTTGCATGGTTCTTCCCCAGACCTAGGGACTTGGCAATGCACAACAGTGCTGAGTCAGACCACAGATGGTGGTGTACAATGGAATAAGCATCCAGGATCATATATAGTGGTAACATTTTGATACAATTACTAACATCGCAGTAATAGTTAAGCTTTCACTATCATGATTCTCTGTATGTAACAGTATTTTTCCCTTTAACCAGCTTTTCCCAATTAAGTTCAAATCTACAGACTATACAAAACCTATTTCCACCTGCATTCCATACAATAACTGTTGTAATCATTGCTATTTGCATTCTATGTTACTGGCAGAATAAAACCAATATTGTATTTATTATCGGAAAGAACACATGCAATAAGAGAATGTTGTTTCAACATTTGTTGTCAGAGCATCTTTAAAAAAGGCATAGTTTATAGAGCTGTTAAAGGGCAAAGTTGTTACTAAAAAGCTTGCCTTAAATTAAGGTCTAGTCTAATTCTGCATTATGCACACACACTCAATACAGTTTGAATCCCTAGAATATCCTCTGCTTTGCAGGGGCAGAAACAAGAGAACATGCTGCAGAGAAAAGCTGCTGCTTACAACTACTTTGCATCTGTAACTTCCTCACTATTTCAGTTAGTAGAGTTCTCTGACATCTACAACCATGCATATGCCTCTGCAAAGCAGAAACCGTAACAGCAACACTAGAAATTAGACAAGTCATAGTCCCTTCACGCATTTTCAACTAGTTTTTAACCTGCATTTTGCACAGAAGTACTGAAGAGACCAATCTGCCACATCTCCCAGGATCAAACTGCAATTTGCCTAGCAAGAACCTGGACTGAGCAGGTGCTCCACAAGCTAGTGGAATTACATCTGCAAGCAGTCAAGCAAATGAAACTATCAACATCAGCACTGTTTTGTGAAACCTGATACACACAGATAAATCTCAGGCTTTAAAAAAGTTAGGCTTTTTTAAAAGACACCTTAAAGCAAGTTCAAGGCAATTACCGATACAAGTTTCACAAAAGATTTCACAGTGATTCAGACAAAAAATTTTCATGAATCATAACAGATCAGACCAGAGAGATCAGACCCACCTGGTCCAGGCCACCAGAGCTAAGATACAAGTGGCAGATGCATAGGGAAGGGCTTATGAGTAAGATAAGCACAATTACAGTTCTCACTGGAATGTTCTCAGCCTCCAGTTATTTGTGCCTCAACAATCCTCTGAGCCAAAGGGTGTATCTTCACACACAAAAAAAGTAAAGGGCTTCCCCCTCCACACGTCCCAAAGTGCCTAAAACTTTTCATAATTTTTATTTACATTTTGCGGCTTCACAGCACAACTACCTTTTTAAGAACTTTTTGTTTGGAGCCTGCTACTTTGCAGCCACCATTTCTAACAAAATGAAAACTCAATACGATAGCTTGAAGACAGGCAAGTCCCTACTTGACTTCTCCAGATTGCTCATTTCAAAATCTTCTGTTAAGTTGTTTCTCCTTCAAGAAGGCCATTTCATACTTGCATCCTTCCTCTGAGGAGGCCCAAGCAAGAGGGACAGGACCAGGGGAAACAGCAACACAAATGTAGACTTTCAGAGTACTTGAGCAGTGGTGTAACACTATTTCTCTCTTCCCAGGATTCACCAGCTTTCAGCTGGAAATTGTTTTAAAACAACCTCAATATCCCTACAAATCTCAAATCTTAGCGGCAATACAGCTCACAGCCCACACTAGGTCTCCATTAAATTATTATTTCCAAGCCTAACAGTCACCTACAAACAATTTTACTTGCTATGACTCAACTTACTCCAAAACACAAAGTACTTCCGTATGTTTTCAGATGGCCTTCACTTCTTGTACCATGATTAGTTTAGTACAACTGAACTCTTCTTGCTATTCATCACTTGTTCTGTTGAATGTAACCATAGGCAGTTCAGAAAAAGTTCCAACATAAAACAAAATTTGACCTAATTCTGAAAAGTTATCATTTATTCATATAGGAACTTTCCTTAAAAAAAATCCAAAGGGAATAAACAACCAGCACCATTCCATGGAAGCCTGTTTTATGGGCCTTTCACAATGATATTTACAAACTCCTTTTGAAAAATTAAAACAGGAATACTTATTTGGGATTGTCTTCTCCAAATCAGACTCCCTTAAGTCACTGACAAATGTGAAGCACGATTTTCCCTTATGAAAATCTTACTGACTCTTACCACTAGTCTATTACCTATCCTCCACAACTCTGTCATTTCAGTAGTCTGCAGCTGGCCAGGCAGCCTCACCACCTCTTTTGAAAGTCAGTTATCAAGGAAACAGCCTACAGTCTTCCTATGCTGCCCCTTCGCAGCAACACAAGTTAACAGCAAATCAATCTTATTAGTTACAGTAGAAGATTTTTACTGACAGCTCCATACTCCTATCTTTAAAGGAAGGGGTCTTTAACAGCAGCAAACATCCACTACTCCTGTACTGGAT
The DNA here is from genome assembly GCF_000699245.1 of Pterocles gutturalis. Lineage (NCBI taxonomy): Eukaryota > Metazoa > Chordata > Aves > Pterocliformes > Pteroclidae > Pterocles > Pterocles gutturalis. The sequence continues at coordinate 3,119 of NW_010128872.1, read as the reverse complement.
TACAATGGCTACCTGAGCTATGTTATCCAGCTCATTTGGTGGGAGGTATTAATTAGCATAGCATCATACCCTCCCACTTACTGAGTTTAATAGTTTGGTAACACCCCCACATCATTACTAGAAGACTATTTGCATGCTTATACTCCATAATTATTTCACTAAATAAAATTAAAAAAACTTCTAGAATTTTATGAACAATAATTAATTTAACTCCTACAAACACTTTCATATTTATGTTTTATCAAAGAAGAAATCTCTTAAGATTATTGTAGAAGTCATGGAACAAAAAGGACACTAAAGAGAAGCTGAACTACTACTCAGAGATAGGGTATTTTAGATAACTTCTAAAATTTTCTCACCTAAAAAAGCAGACTATACACGTTTGAATGAACTAAGCAGCAACAAGTCACTGCTACAAAGGGATATACTTGCAGACTTGTTGTTTTTAATTACTTGAAGTCAATCAAGAGTAAATGGCTGAACTGGTCTCAGTAAGAGTAATGACCTATATCTCAAGAGGTACTAGAACTTGGCTCCCTCATAACAGGATGAAATATTCACAGGCTAGCCCTTCCTCAAGGGAAACACATTCACAATTAAAGCAGCAAACCTTATTTTATACAACAACAATATGTGGAATTCACTAATAAATCAATGGATTAATTATTTACAGGCATGATACTGCACAGTATTAGCCATGAAACAAACAGAAGACAATACCTTACACGGTGTGATACTGGGCAGACAAAGTTATTACAAGGCACTAAGCATTTCTTAAAACAAAAACCATTCGGCAAGTAAGCCAGAAAAGTATAACACCACCACCACAGCCTTCCTCTAAAGCGCTCATAAGGACTACTACCATGCCCTGTCCAGATAGAGCTGATTTGAGTCTACAAAACCAAAGCTTAAAACTAACTTTAAAATGAGACATAGTTTATAATCTGGGTTCTCAGGTGGAGGAGATAAAAAAAAAAAAATCAAAGCTGCTTAAACTGAAACCTAGTCAGAAGGACAGTTAACAACTGCTTTAAATACACAAAATAAAAGATTAAGCTTACTAGAAGTACAAACCAAATGCACACTATCAAACTTCAGTGTTAACAAGAAGTATTTTTAAGTTACCATGTGTACATTTTTATTTTAGATTGCATCTGCCCCATTCACTTGAAAAATCACATGACCTGAAGATTGATTTTTAA